>NC_044053.1:16549603-16554603 GCF_902167405.1 Gadus morhua
ACTGGACAGGTGATTAGCATAATCAGGGGGCTGGGGGACCCATACATATGGTAATGTTGACGTGGGGGTGAGGGTCGGTGGGAAGGGGGGGTAGGAGGAGGTGGGTGGCAGGGTTTGGCAGCTGGGGTGTCACATTTATGTCAGGGGTCGCGGGGGGGGCTGGTGGTGCTGGAGGTTGTACTACGGGCTGTGCTACAGCTGCATGACAGAGGAGCGCTCCCATTTGTTTTCCTCTTTTTTTGCCAATCCCCCCTTGCTCTCTCTCTCTCTCTCTCTCTCTCTCTCTCTCTCTCTCTCTCTCTCTCTCTCTCTCTCTCTCTCTCTCTCTCTCCCTCTCTCTCTATTTCTGTCTCTCTCTCTCTCTCTCTCTCTCTCTCTGTCTCTCTCTCTCTCTCTCTCTCTCTCTCTGTCTCTCTCTCTGTCTCTCTCTCTCTCTCTCTCTCTCTCTCTCTCTCTCTCTCTCTCTCTCTCTCTCTCTCTCTCTCTCTCTCTCTCTCTCTCTCTCTCTCTCTCTCTCTCTCTCTCTCTCTCTCTCTCTCTCTCTCTCCATCGCTCTCTTAATTTCTATCAGCCCCCTTCTCTCTTTATCATTCTCTCTCTAACTTGAAGTCCCTCCAGCTCGCAGTGCGCCTTCCTTACCTTCTCCACCCGTCTCAATGGGCACTTCTTCTCCCATTTATTTTCCTAAAGGGAGAGCAGCAGAGCGTTAGGTGTCTGGTGCACGGAGCGGGGTGAGGCCAGGGTGTGAGTGAGTGGGTGGGGGGGGGCCGAGCAGTTGTTGCTGTAGGTCAGATGGGGTCCCCTGCTCTCAGTGAGGCCTTTCACCAAGTGTTTGTGTATGAGAGCACACCTGCATGGCAGAGTCCTCATTAAATATCCCTTTTCTTCACTCTATTCCTGTCAATCACCATCGCAAAAGGTATTTTAAACATGGTTGAAGTGTTTGATTGCGTGTTGTTATTGTTAATATGCATTTATTGATACGTCATATATTTGTTAGGCTTCATCTTTGAACATTTAATCATAATGTTACATTACATTTGGTAGAATATGTTTGTAACCTTGGGATTGTTAAAAGTATCTAGCCATGCCGGTATTGTCAAGTACCTCTGCACAAAAGGAGAAACTGGAGGTTGCTAGAGGCTCGGTGGTAGAGAGGTACTGGAGGTACTGGAGCCTCGGTGGTAGAGAGGTACTGGAGGTACTGGAGCCTCGATGGTAGAGAGGTACTGGAGGTACTGGAGCCTCGGTGGTAGAGAGGTACTTGAGGTACTGGAGCCTCGATGGTAGAGAGGTACTGGAGGTACTGGAGCCTCGATGGTAAAGAGGTACTGGAGGTACTGGAGCCTCGATGGTAGAGAGGTACTGGAGCCTCGGTGGTAGAGAGGTACTGGAGGTACTGGAGCCTCGGTGGTAGAGAGGTACTGGAGGTACTGGAGGCTGCTGGAGCCTCGATGGTAGAGAGGTACTGGAGCCTCGGTGGTAGAGAGGTACTGGAGGTACTGGAGCCTCGATGGTAGAGAGGTACTGGAGCCTCGGTGGTAGAGAGGTACTTGAGGTACCGGAGCCTCGGTGGTGGAGAGGTACTGAAGGCTTAGTGGTAGCAGGATGAACTGGTTTTGGGGGGCTTCCTTCCCTCTGCGGGGGTCAACCCCGAGTGGTGCTCTAATCCAGTTAATCCTCTCTGTGCCCTCACACACACCCAACCCCCCCCACACACACACACACACATGCACACACACACACACACACACACACACACACACACACACACACACACACACACACACACACACACACACACACACACACACCGGTTTAACACGTCTACATGCTGGGACACACACATAGTATGTGCATAAATATGAAAGGAAATATTTTATTACATATATCATACATATCATTTTAGAATCTTTTCCTGCAGCACTGCCACTGATACTCAAAACAAATTCTCGAAACCTGGGCTTGAACACATGATCTGGTCTGGCTGCTTGCTCATCTGGTGGTGTTGACAATATAGTGCCTGACTGTGTGTGTTCTTCAGCCTAGCTGTCTGATCCCACCATGCAGCAGCAAGTGAGGGACCTGCCCAGGCCCGAGGGCTAGGGGCCGGGCTGTAGTTGTTGTGGGAGGGATGAGGAAAGGAAGCAAATGGGGGCTGGTTTGATTGGATTTGACCGAGGGGCTCGGTTGATTGCCACCAAGATCTAGCCAATCCCTGCACACCCTTTGAAAAGAGCAGAAGGGGGCGGAGGGGGAGTATGAGGGGAGAGAGAGAGAGAGGGGAGTGAGAGAGAGCGATCATTGGGGTATCTTTAAGTTCAGAATGGCGCACGGGGGGATGGGTGATGTCAGCTTCTTAGAAAGGCCTCCTTTTTTTCTCTCTCTCCCCTCCCTCCCGCCTTACACACACACACACACACACACACACACACACACACACACACACACACACACACACACACACACACACACACACACACACACACACACACACACACACATATACACACACAAACCCACACACACACTCACACACACACTCACAGAATAGGGGTTCCAGGGGTTAATGTTATGCAACAAACTGAATGCACACCATTGCGGTGGTTTGCAATACAGTGACACACAACTGCTCCTTCTCCAAATTCACTCTTCCTCAGTTGCTCATCATCACACACACACACACACACACACACACACACACACACACACACACACACACACACACACACACACACACACACACACACACACACACACACACAAACACAAACATAAAGACACACAATTACCCACAAACAGATCTTATCATTCAATACACCTACATGTATGTCCAAATGGAGAATGCTGTAAAGAGAGAAGGAAAACAAGGAAGGAACGCTGGAATGGAAGATTGATGGACAGATGGCAAGGAACGTGTTAAAATGGCAATCATTAGAAGTCAATGGCACATTGTTCCCAACACACACCGGGTCAACCAGTTTACCGAAGAGAGAAGGAATTTGAGAATATATGTCATTGAAGAAACACAGCTGTGTGTACACAATTACGTGCATAGGCACACACACACACACACACACACACACACACACACACACACACACACACACACACACACACACACACACACACACACACACACACACACACACACACACACACACACACACGTACTCACGTATCCTCCCACCATTCCTACAGTCACACACAGCCACCCAAAGAGACTTACTGGCAAAGACACAAAAGTAGTACCACCAACTCATGACACCTCTCACACACACACAGACACACACACACAAACACACACACACACACACACACACACACACACACACACACACACACACACACACACACACACACGTACACACACACACACACACACACACACACACACACACACACACACACACACACACACACAGATATGAATATACATACATCAACACTCACACTCAAACACACCTGCACACACACACAAACACACACACACACACACACACACACACACACACACACACACACACACACACACACACACACACACACACACACACACACACACACACACACACACACAGATATAAATGATTTATAAACACACACAGATATAAATGTTCATACATCAACTCAAACATACACACACACACACACACACACAAACACACAAACACACACACACACTGGTCCAGCTGGGGTGTTAATTTCACCCTGAGGCAGAGCGAGTGTTGACCCCAGAACGCCGTAACCTCATGAAGTGTGGAATTCACCAAGCCTGAGGCCGTAATGTGCTGTTTCCTGTGGAGAGAGAGAGAGAGAGAGAGAGAGAGAGAGAGAGAGAGAGAGAGAGAGAGAGAGAGAGAGAGAGAGAGAGAGAGAGAGGGGGGGGGGGGGGGGGGGGGGGGGAGAGAGAGAGAGAGAGAGAGAGAGAGAGAGAGAGAGAGAGAGTAGGTGGAGAGGGAAAAAAGGGGAGCAGGGGGTGGTGGTCAAGGCAGGGGGAGAGTGTGTGAGTACATTCCTTTGAGCTGTCCACTCGCTCTCTGCCTGCTGTAAACTCAAGGTCTTTGGGTGGCAGTGTGTAGATCTTGTGATACGATGTCAGGGGAAGAAGGGAACATAGTCCAACCCAAGGCAAGGGAGAGGAGCGGGAGAGAGCTAACATCATAGAAGCATGTGCTCTTGTTTATCATACACCCGCCGTTAATCATGTTTATCACGTTAATAACTTGAATCAATCTCTTTTGTTATTTCTCAGCACGTCCTGGTAATGGTATTTTATTTGTCAGGTTTCATGTTTGGGATTTATATTCTCTTCGTACTTAAACAGCTGGGCTGCCGAGGGAAACAGACATGTCCTCTTGTAAGTCAGCTATTCCAATCGACTTTGACAATGCAAGGGCTAAAGAGGAGAAATAAAAAGGTGTTCTCTCCAGGTGAGGGGCCTGTGCAGGTCGATAGGAAGCCTGCAGCGATCCATAATCGAACATGGCTTCATAAAAACACAGGCCTGTGTTAGCTTATGGATAGCTGCAGGTGATGGGAATGGCGTTGTTGTGGTGCAGAACAAGAAGGAAGAAAAAAAAGGGAACGAACATCAAAAGTGATTCCCTAATTCTTAAAGACACTGTCCTTCCCTGTTCCCTGGCTCCCTTGTTCTGGCTGGGTGGTCCAGCCAAGCCCATAGTGGTTAACTGTAATGCCATTACAAAGGGGCTTCTAAGGAAACGGTCAACCGAGGACTGCTTCCCTTTCGTTGAGGGGGGATTGTTCAATTAGATTAAGGCATCATCAAATGTGACTGTTCACCCTGCTTTCCCACCAGCCGATTTCCATGTTGATATGTTCATCGTGTGCGTGCGTGCATGTGCACATTTTTGCGCATGTTTGTGTGTGAGTGTGTGTGTGCTTGTGTGTGTGTGAGTGAGTGTGTGTGTGACTGAGCATGCTTGCTCTGTTGTAGCACTGGTTATGAATGAGTGAGAAGATCTGTACTGACTCAT
>NC_044053.1:16564603-16567103 GCF_902167405.1 Gadus morhua
ATAAATATTGGAAGGAGAAAAATAACTTTGTTACCGCACCAAAAAGTTAGCTCAACAGTATATACCAACAACATTTAAATGCAAAAGCTAACTGTCCCCCCTATCACAGCCAGAGCCTCATACCTGTGTGTGTGTGTGTGTGTGTGTGTGTGTGTGTGTGTGTGTGTGTGTGTGTGTGTGTGTGTGTGTGTGTGTGTGTGTGTGTGTGTGTGTGTGTGTGTGTGTGTGTGTGATCTCACAGGTTCTGCCCTTCCTGGCTCTGGGTGTTGGAGTGGACGACGTGTTTCTCCTGGCTCACGCCTTCAGTGAGACGGGACAAAACAAGAGGATCCCATTCGAGGTGAGGAAAAACCCTCTCATGCACGAGTAAACACACACATAAACAAACACACGCACACATCGAAACAAACCGCTCACACGCAACCTTACGCGTGTTACCGTGTGAATCCACTACCCACTCATGTCTGCTTGGGCACACACACAGTAAACCACACACACACAGACACACACACACACACACACACACACACACACACACACACACACACACACACACACACACACACACTGACACACACACACAGGCCTGTGCTCTTATCTCCTGTGGGAGGAATGTGTGTGTGCCTGTCTGTGCCTGTGATGTGCCATCAAACAGACCCCCATGCCACACACATAGACACAAACACAAGCATACAAACACAAGCACACACACACACATAAACACACACACACACACACACACACACACAAACACACACACACACACACACACACACACACACACACACACACACACATATTCAGAATCCAGACATACAGGTCTAAAGCCAGCCAAGGGTAAACCACCTTCCTCACCTTACCACACACTCTCAGTATAAATGCTATCATGCTAGCACAGAGCTAGTCAGGGGTATAGTATAGTATCTAGGTTTAGGTCACAGAGCTAGTCTGGGGTACAGTATGGTATATAGGTAGGTCTATATAGGTCTAGAGATAGGTTCAATATAAACATGTTCTAAATGGTTGTGTTGTATATTGGCAAAACCAGAAATTTATGATGCTCAGAAAATCACTTCACCTCACCTGCTGACGGTAATGTCTTTCATAAATAACACAAATGACACAGACAGTGTTGAAATAAGTTATTGACGGGCCTTGCAATATAAAATCAAGTTTATAGTGAGTTCCTTGAAGGCAAATTGGGTCGGTATATGTGCATGCACGCACTCATAGTCGATGTGCCGGCGTCACGCTAGTGGTGAGGAAGATTAGGTTGGTGTCAAACATGAGAAGATCTAAACTTTGGGGGTTTTTCTCTGTGTGTTCTTATGTGTGCGTGGGGGTGTGTCTGTATGATTGGCTGAAGCATGTGCCAGGGAAAATAACAAACATGTATTTTCTTGTTTTTGTTTTCCCGACACATTGCTCCTACTCTTACCTCCTCCTCCTCCTCTTCTTCTTCTTCTTCTTCTTCCTCGTCTTCCTTTTCTTCTTCCCTCAGCTTCCGGGGAGGGGTGTTGAAGTAGCACTCAAACCAACAACACAAAAGAGAGACGCACACAGACGTAGACACACATGCACATGCAAACCCACTCTCCGAACCAAAAACAAAGAGCTCACACACCCTGATAAAAAGATACAGAGACGCATAAAAAAATTGAATTCAAAGGAAAGGCTTCCCGGGTGGTCCCAAACGTCCTCAAAGTTTGACACAGCCAACCCGACGAGTTGTATGTATGTGTGTGTGAGTGTGCCTGTGCATGTGGGTTTGTGTGTTTGGGTTGTGTGTCTGTGCGTGGGAGCGCGGTTGCTCATCAATATGCTGTGCTCCTCTCTCCCTCTCAGGACCGGACGGGCGAGTGTCTGAAGAGGACTGGAGCCAGTGTGGCCCTCACCTCCATCAGCAACGTCACCGCCTTCTTCATGGCCGCCCTCATCCCCATCCCCGCCCTCAGGGCCTTCTCTCTGCAGGTACGCATCAGTGTGTGTGTGTGTTTGTATGTGGTGGTGGTGGTGGTGTTGGGGGGGGGGGGGGGGGGGGGGGGGGGGGGGGGGTTTGACCTTAGTTGCTGCCGACAATTTATTGGTTTATTCATACAAACTGAGTGAGTGAGTGTGTGTGTGTGTGTGCGTGTGCGTGTGCGTGTCTGTGTGAGCAGGGGATGCACTCCCACTATGCTGATCTACAGGGGGATGTGGTGGGTCCATTGTCTGTCCAGATTGTGGTGAAGGTTCATGTAATCCTATTCCTGTGTGCCTGGATGCGTGTGTGCATGTGTGTATTGGCTCATGATTACATTTTTCTGTATCCCTGTATTTGTGTGTGTGTGTATGTGTGTGTGTGTGTGTGTGTGTGTTTAATTGTGTATGTATGACTGTATTGCTGTAGTGTGTGCGCATGATTGTGTGTTTGTGTGCATGCAAAGCATTGTGTGTGTGTGTGTTTGTGTGTGTGTGTGCTTGTGTGTGTGCATTCAAGCATATATGTGTGTGTATGCTG
>NC_044053.1:16572103-16587103 GCF_902167405.1 Gadus morhua
TTTAAGAGCTCTGCCACTATTCATCATGCTGCTGGAACTGCCCGACCCTTCCAACCCACTTAACCCAGTTGTTTTAGGGTTTACAGATGCAGGTAAGGGTTCATAGATCCAGGCTAGGGTACATGATGAGGATGCATACATGAAGATTAGAGTGCATGCATGCAGGTACACTCGGGCAAACCATTCAGGTATGCGCGTAAGGGTTTCATTCAAGCAGACCAGCGTACATTATTGCGCGGACGAGTGCCCCCATGCCCTCTAAATCAATCCAAAGTCCTGACCGCCATCCTCTGGGTGCCCACCAGGTGGTGGTGATCGTGCTGTTCCTGTGTCTGCTGGCGGTCAGCCTGTACGGCACCACGTGCGTGCGCGACGGCCTGGAGCTCACCGACATCGTGCCGCGGGAGACCAGCGAGTACGACTTCATCGGCGCCCAGTTCAAGTACTTCTCCTTCTACAACATGTACGTGGTGACCAAGCTGGCCGACTACCCCCACCTCCAGCCGCTGCTGCACCAGCTCCACCAGCGCTTCCACACCGTCCGCTACGTCCTGAAGGAGGACAACGGGGAGCTGCCCCGCATGTGGCTGCACTACTTCAGCGACTGGCTGCAAGGTAGACACACCTTCTCGTCCCTAGAGTGATTGATGATTCGGAGTCCTGCTCTTTGAACTCGGAAACACGTATTTGATTTGAGAAAAGGACCAACCAATCCCTGATTGCTTCAACACCATGGGGAAACATTGGCAACGCCGCCGTAGGCTCCTCATGTGTTCACGCCGTCAGATTCAGTTCGGTTCAGGCCTGCAGATTCGGATCCGGTTCCCATATGCAGCGGCCAATAGGAATGTAAACGTTGTTTTGTCTCCTTAAAAAACAAACAGCTATTTCTTGTCGGTTAAAGGCCCACTATGCAACTTTTTTAGCCAAAATTACATTAAGTATGCAGGTTGAGAGTTATGCTGATGGTTCTGCATCCATTTCTGGGTCGATTGGTGGGTGTGTCATTTACCCACGTCGCCTCTCCAGTGAAAAAGCGCATATGCAACTTGATCTGTTCGGACCGACACAATCCGGATGTGACGCAGCGGAAGTATCCTCGAAAATGTAGTCAGATTGTAGTTTCGAAAATGCTTTACGGCACAGACACACACCCAAACATGGCACCGGCTAGATATAAACAGCCAGTTGCGAGGCAATTGTTGCATTCATCATGGATCAATCGACTAATGGTACGGCCACACCAACCGCGTTGCCTAACCTGACGCTTGATCATTGTGTGTCACAAAAATGGTTCAACGCGCCTGTGGCTGCGCTAGAGTCCGAGGTAGGAAACCCAAACGCCGCCGTGTTTGGGTGCATGATAGAGTTTAGATCGGGTTAGATTAAATAATCTCGGATATAAATAACGATCTCATCTCATCTCATCGTCATCCGTTTATCCGGGGTCGGGTCGCGGGGGGAGCAGCTCAAGCAGGGGGCTCCAGACTTCCCTTTCCCGGGCCACATTGACCAGCTCTGACGGGGGGATCCCGGGGCGTTCCCAGGCCAGTGTTGAGATATAATCTCTCCACCTAGTCCTGGGTCTTCCCCGAGGTCTCCTCCCCAATGGACGTGCCTGAAACACCTCCAAAGGGAGGCGCCCAGTGGGCATCCTTGCCAGATGCCCGAACCACCTCAGCTGACTCCTTTCTAAGTAAAGAAGCAGCGGCTCTAATCCGAGTTCCTCACGGATGACTGAGCTTCTCACCCTATCCCGCGACGCCAGCCACCCTTCTGAGAAAACTCATCTCGGCCGCTTTTACCCGCGATCTCGTCCTTTCGGTCATCAACCAACACGCATGACCATAGGTGAGGATAGGAACGAAGATCGACCGGTAGATCGAGAGCTTTGCCTTGCGGCTCAGCTCTTTTCGTAACAACGGTGCGGTAAAGCGAACGCAATACCGCCCCCGCTGCTCTGATTCTCAGGCCAATCTCACGCTCCATAGTACCCTCACTCGCGAACAAGACCCCGAGGTACTTGAACTCCTTCACTTGGGCTAAGGACTCATAAATAACGATAATCGGGTTAAATAACTTCACATGGTGTGTCTGGTGTGTTTCCAGCATTCGTAGTGTTGATCAGGAGAGAAATAGTCCGCCAAGACGTTGAGGTTGCTTAGCAACCAGAGACTCTGTCCATGCAAGTGAACGGAGCGTTCACTCTTCGTCATAACTATCAAACCGAACATCCTTCACATTCACCGAGCGAACATTATGAAAGTAAAATGCACATTTCTCGCTAAAAATGTTTCCATAAACGCATTTAATGGCGTAACTATGTTACTATTTCCACCCAGAATAAAGAAAGATGTCGGCCGTATGCTTCTGTGCAAGGGTCACTACAGTAACGAATTGCTTTACGGCACAGACCCCCAAACACGGAACCGGCTCGATATAAACGCAAGTAACTAAGGGATTGTTATATTCATCATAGATCAGCCGACTAAAAAGAGACAGAGAAACCCAATGTCGGAGGAACAGAAGAAGAGAAAAGGGAGACTGACCGACAGAGAGGCCAGACACGAGTAAACGTTGGGCAATCTTTTCAGGAATAGCGTGAACTGAAAGAAAAAGAAGACTGCAAATCAGACGCCGACTCGGCCGTGTTGCTTTTGAAATTGAAAGTACCCTTGGGTGAACTTTGTCTTCGTGGTATTCTTGATTCTGATAGTCTCTGTACAAATGTGTTTGCTCAACCATTTAGTTGTGAGCCCTGTAAAAATTGTTTTCTCGACCGTTTTGTTGTGAGCTCTGTATGTTTCTAGCTTGCTTGCAACCATATAAACACCTTTGTTTCCATGGGTGTTTTGCTGTTCGTCTGTCCCCCAGATACAGACTGAATCCCCGAATCCAGGTTCTTGTTTATTTCGATTATTATGTTGGCCAAACCTCTTACACTGATTGTTCTGTTCAACCTAAGATAAAACAATTATAACCTAGGGTATAAATTCTCCCGGTGAACTATAAAAAAGGATGGATTTATGTTTATTGCAATGCAAATACACCCTTTTAAAAATGTATAACCTTGCCTACACTTTATGAACATCTACTTCGGACATGGCTCCACGCATTCGCCGGCTTCTTTGAAAACAAATGCACATGGCTCGCGTAGAAGTGCATGGGGAAGGGACGTCAACGAGTTGTTACGACAGTGTTGTGAAATATCTACTACGAAGCTGTAGGGGGCGCTGTGTAGAGTAATGTGCGTGCCAAAACCAAGAAAACAGCGAAGATATTCCCGAAGTTGCATAGTGGGCCTTTAAGGCGAGGTGTTGGACTGAGGGTGTTGATTTGTGTGTCGATAATAATCGTAGGTTGGTGTGTAGATGTGAGTGCTGAGACTAACTGGTAGCGTATGGGTGAAATCCTAGCGGAGCCGTACCCCCACCCCCCCCCCCCTGATCTGGGCTTGGGTTTAATCTGCAGAGAGCCAGAACAACGGTGGGGTTAGTCCAGCTTGTTGACATATTGTGAAGTGCAAAACTCTTCACTCACTAGGGTCCACTCTCGAGAAAGCCCACCAGACTGTGAGCCACACAGAGAGTGTGTGTGGGAGAGGGAGACTGAAAGAGAAAGAGTGGAACATATATATATATATCGAGAGAGAGAGAGAGAGACAGAGAGAAAGAGAGCGAGAGAGCGAGTGCTGTGTTTGATATTGCGTTCCGCGATGGTGGGACAAATTGGAGCCAGACAGACTGAGAAGCGAGACCCAAAACAACATGTCCCCCCAGAAGGACCACAGCAGGGGCCCTGGCGGAGAGCGGAGAAAGACACATGTGGATTAGAGAGCGAGTTAAGAAACTGCCAGGGGCACATGTTGCTGATTTTATACTCCTAATGGCCTGCCTTGAATCAAAAGCAAAGCGATTTCATGCTTTTGAAGTCCGGTGTGGTCGTTCAGCATAAAAAGAGAGTTATCATATTAAATCATCTCTTTCATTACAGGGCGAGGCTTGGCTGGCTCGCGTCTGCTCACACTCTACTCTGAGTCTGATGCTGCGGTTATTTCTTCTGCAGCGTTTGCTCTGTGGTGGCCGGCGGGGCTGTGGGACATCCGGAGAGAACCCCTGACTTCTCTTTTAAATGGCGTTGATCACTCAGATCGTAACCAAAGGCTGATGTCTCTCTCCTGCTCCTTGCTCCCTTGTAGGTCTCCAGCAGGCCTTTGACAGAGACTGGCGGTCCGGTCGCATCACCCTCAACAGCTACAGGAACGGCTCAGAGGACGGGGTGCTAGCCTACAAACTACTGGTGCAGACGGGTCGCAGAGACAAACCCACCAACCTCAACCAGGTAGCCATTGAGACGCCCATCGCCTTTGATTTCTGGAAGAATTAAGGGCTCTCCTGTGTTCTGCTGTGTTTGACTGATAGGAGTATAGAGGATGAGATTATAGTCATAAGCCAAAGGGGAGGTGTACGCGTACACCTCCCCTTTGGCTTGGACGATTTTTGTGCGTGACTGTGTGTGAGTTGTGCAACCGGGTCAATGGACTGTGGTCATCACTGCGGGAAAAACACCTGGTATATGCAGCGCTCACCTCGACATCTTCTGTCACTCCCCCTCACCCTTGCTCTCTCGTTCTATGTCTCACTCCCCTCATTCTCTCTCTCTCGCTTTGTCTCTTTTTTCTTTCTCTCCTCCTCCTATCTCTCTCTATCCCCCCTCTCTCGCTCTTTCTCTGTCTCTCTCTCTCTCTCTCTCTCTCTCTCTCTCTCTCTCTCTATCCCCCCCTCTTTCTCTCTCTCTCTCTCTCTCTCTCTCTCTCTCTCTCTCTCTCTCTCTCTCTCTCTCTCTCTCTCTCTCTCTCTCTCTCTGTGTCTCTCTCTCTCTCTCTCTCTCTCTGTCTCTGTCTCTGTCTCTTTCTCTCTCTCTCTTTCTCTCTCTCTCTCTCTCTCTCTCTCTCTCTCTCTCTCTCTCTCTCTCTCTCTCTCTCTCTCTCTCTCTCTCTCTCTCTCTCTCTCTCTCTCTCTCTCTCTCTCTCTCTCTCTCTCTCTGATGACTTTACCAAGCCCGGGAATTCAAAGCCCTAGCTGGGGCTACAACCAGCCTCTGAAAAAGCCATCAACTCTTCATTTATACCATTGGCTCCAATCACAATCTGCAGCCAGAACCACATGGCCTAGTTGTGGTGTCGTTTGCAAGCATGTGTGCGTTTTTGTTTGCGCTAGGCTATGGTCATGCATGTGTGTGTGCGTTGGTATGTGCTGTAACCTTTCTTGTCTCAAACGACATGTTAACACTGTTGTTTAATTACGTGTGCATCCGACACCTTTTTATTTTGTTCAAAAGTGTCAGCTAATAATTGTTATTTGATGTATTTACAGTTAGTTACATTAATAGATCGTATATTTTTTTTGCTGTCATGTCTATACTTTTTCTTGCATTATTATTCTTCCATTTTCCTGACACCTTTATTCAAAACAACTTACAGTATACCTCTGCAGTTAAAATACAATTTCTGGCAATGGCTATGATGTTGATACACCCATCTGTACAAAATACATTCTTGCTAATGGCATGATGCTATACATAACCCCCTGGATAGGGTAGAAGCATAGAAGCGTAGAAAGAATAGAAAGGAAATGGAGATCAAAGGTCGGAACCTCTCGTAGATTTGCTTTAGGTGGCAAAAGACGGTGGCCAGACCCTGCAAGCTGAAGGCAGCAGAACACAGAACCTCCACAGTACCGCTTGCACACGGCAGATTGACAACAGATCTCACCCCCTCGTAATTGACTTGTTTCAAAGACTAATTCTGCAGGCTGTTTGCATTGCAAGCAGAGCTTTAGCATGATTCCCTGGCATTCCATCCGCATGTGAACATCGTACCCTCCCGAACAACAACCCAGAGGAACCAGCTCTTGCCTTCACAGCCCTGCTGAACACTGTTGCTGTTACCATTCTGAAAGCTGCTCGCATTACCCTCCTCCTGGTTATCGTACTGATCGACTGCTGCTACTACTACTACTACTACTACTACTACTACTATTACTTCTACTATTACTAAGGTTGAAGGCAGTGAGGAAGTGACGGCAGGAGGCCTGCTGTGTGGGGCCGCGTGACATCACTTCCTGTGCCTGTAAGGGGAAACATTAGCTGCCTGCGAGGCACACGGGGCCCTCCGGCAGCGCTGGCCGGGCTGGCCGTGACAGCTTGAAGACTTACAGTTGTTGCGTATCCTACTGCTAAACTCAAGCCAGATCCCCTGGAATCCGGCTCTCCGCCCTTCCATTCCACCTCACTTAATGTTGGCGGCTCTGCTGCTCTCTGTCCCTCCAAACCAACTCCCCCTCTGTACTCTTACTACTGGACCCCCCCCCCCCCCCTTCTCTCTCTCTTTCTCTCGCTCTCTCTCTTTATCTCTTTCTCTCTCTCTCTCTCTCTCTCTCTCTCTCTCTCTCTCTCTCTCTCTCTCTCTCTCTCTCTCTCTCTCTCTCTCTCTCTCTCTCTCTCTCTCTCTCTCTCTCAGGCACTCTCTCTCTTTCCCGTGCAGAGTTGAAACACATGCTCCGATTCAGGGTGCATGACGTGTGTGTGTGTGCCTGTATCTACACTTGTGTGAGTGTGTGAGTGTGTTTGTGTGTATGTGTGTCTCTTGTGCTTTTGTGATTTTGTCAAGGTGGACATGCGATTCAACAGCAGTAGATATTTTGTGTTCCCTGTAATGAAGGGCAGAAATATTCTAACTTGTGGCAGTCAGTTTGAGTTTGATAAGACACACTGCTCAGTTTCTGAGCCATAGCCCCCCCCCCCCCATTTGATCAACTGAGGCCAGTGGATAAATTCTTCTTACGGCCCATGCATTATTCTAGTAAAAAGATATGGCATAAGGAAATAAGCATTATGCTAGTAGAAAGACAAGGCATAAGGAAACATGAATTATGCCAGTAGAGAGACGAGGCATGAGGAAACATGCATTATGCCAGTAGAGAGACGAGGCATGAGGAAACATGCATTATGCCAGTAGATGGACGAGGCATAAGGAAACAAGCATTATTATGCCAGAAGAATGAAATAGTGAACAGCCTCAATGCCAATGGAAGCCAATGAAAGAGAAGATCATGAATTGAAAGCAGCCGCTTCTATCGAAGTCGTCCCGTGGCCCCTGTCGGTTGGCGGCAGCGGGGCCGACCCGGGCGCCCGTAGGGGTCAGGATAAGCGAAGTGTGAGTAACATTTGCACAGATGTTGTGTTGTTTTTATTGCTCTACTCCATTTGCCAGGTGGCATTTCCTTCAGTGTTAACAACCAGCTTAACTGCACACAGCCGAGGTTGGGCGACTGCGGCCAAATGTTTTATTGTTAGGCTAACCCAAGCAATTTGATATTTGTAATTATTTTTATCCTACTGCCATCCACCTCCACCCCCTCCCCCATCCTCCAACACCACCACCAACAACAACTATCTCCCCTCTTTACCTCTGTCGACTTGGACCTTGTGAGTCTAGCCCCCCCCCCCCTCCGCCGAGCTCCAGACCTCCTGCACCATCACCCCCCTTCGAGAGAGAGAGAGAAAGAGAGAGATTTATTGTCCTCCAAAGGCAGAGTGGCGTGGAGCCCTGTGAAGTAATGGCTTTACCTCTCTGGGAAACACGCTAGGTTTCGCTCCCCTGCTTCTACATGGGAGGGTTAGGGGGTGAGGGGGTGAGGGAGGGAGCTGGAAGGACATGTTTTGCTTTTTAGGCATAGATAGCCGGCCATGCTGAGGTAGTTAGCTGCAGCGTTTTCGGTGGTGTGCGAGTTACTGCAAATAACACTCAGCAGCACCACACAAGGAATGCAGCATCTGAAGAGTGTGTCGGGAAAAGAACTGTGGAACATTTGTGGAACGGCCTTTAACAAATTAACACACGTTTGTTTTCATCGACACTGTAGATTTTACTCTTTTTTTTGTGTGTGTGTGTGTGTTTGTGTGTGAGTGTGTATTTTCCAAGAGGCCTCATTCAAACTGGTAGACAGGCAGTTTAAAATAAGAGCGTGAAAGCTCTGTCTCCACAGTGCTGGTCTCCATGGAATAGTAACGCCTGCTAATAGGGCTTGTCCAGCAACTGGTATGTGACGAGTGGATAGTTAGCCATGCGTAGGGCGAAGCCAGCGTCTGGAGTACAAGTAAAAGCTGATTTAACATTTTCCATGTTTTAATGTGGCCAGATAATTCTGGGAAGCCGCGATGAAACGTACGGGAATTTCGAGAAAGGCTAGCAGTGTTTCTCTTGTTGACTTTTCTTTGGTTGGAAAGAGGGGGTAGTATTTGACTCTTATTTTGAAAGCTGCTTGGTTCTCTCGCGCCCATGCATGTGTATAAATAAGCATTTCTGTGGTCGGTTCACCTGCGGAGTGTTTTGCTTCAACATGTCTCATTTCCACAATGCCATTCCATGTCCAACATCGACTTCACCACTCTGGCCATTCGCTGTGCAACACCCCTTTAACCACATTAGCATATTGGCATGTTATGCATCATAAAAATGAATCATGAATGTGAAAGTCAGTGTTGTTACAATGTTCTGAAGTATCTCCTAAAACAAATCAGATTACATCAGTTGTGGA
This sequence comes from Gadus morhua, assembly GCF_902167405.1. Taxonomy (NCBI): domain Eukaryota; kingdom Metazoa; phylum Chordata; class Actinopteri; order Gadiformes; family Gadidae; genus Gadus; species Gadus morhua. Next base: position 16,580,704 of record NC_044053.1, read on the forward strand.
GGAAAAATACGTTTTATCCCAATGAATAGAATCCTGTAATTACTACAATAACATAACTAGAAATGAACGCTAAAGATGACCTTTCCTAATATAGTGGCGAGTGTCTCCAGCCTCCAAGCCGAAAACAACTGAATTCGATTCCCCAAAATCCCTTGCCTGTAGGCATCCTAGAGCAGGAATCCTCAACCCCTCAGTCCTTAACGACATGTCTCTGAGTCAGCAACACAGCACTAGCAGTGGTGAGTTGGGCGCGAGGCTAAGCCACCTCTGTGTCTGTGTGCCTTTCAGCTGACGCGCCAGCGGCTAGTGGACGCGGACGGCATCATCAACCCGGGGGCCTTCTACATCTACCTGACCGCCTGGGTGGGCAACGACCCCGTGGCCTACGCCGCCTCCCAGGCCAACATCCGCCCCCAGCCCCCGGAGTGGTCTCACGATCGCACCGACTCCCGGCCCGAGGCACGCCTCAGCAGTAAGTCAACGACCGCTCCAATCAATGGCTTTCTCATCCTTCCCCCGCTATATTCAAATGGTATCGCCGTGGCCCATTTTGTTCTATTGGTTTCATTTATATTCTACTCTATTTTACTGCTTTATCTTCTCCTCTATGGTGTTATATTTTATTGCATGGAAATAGCCTAGAATATATCAATAGAAAGAGTGTCTTCATCTTCTGTCTATGCTACGCTCTGCTATGCTCTTGCTGACTGATCTCTCCTGTGCTATTTCATTCTATTCTTTTTTACTCCTTTATATTCAATCCTGTTCAGAACTGAGTAGGTTCCCAGGCCCAGGCCTACAAATTTTGGTTTACTTTCCAGCACAAAATGAAAACAGTACTACGATTTCAGGCCTTGTTAAGGGCATGAACTAATAAAAGACATAAAAGAGCGTGAATTGTAAACTGTAATACGGTAAAGCAATACTTTTTCTGAATATTCGTGTTACACGCCCATTGACTCATTGGCTCTGTAGACAACTCTCAGGTTTCCTAAGATGGCGTTTTTATGTTTACCTCTTGTGGTTTGGTTCATTTCAAACCATCTGTGGACTTATTACTCTTCGTCTCCCTCTTAACTTTAAGTGATATAGTTGACTTAATGGAATGGCTGTGTGTGTGTGTGTGTGTGTGTGTGTGTGTGTGTGTGTGTGTGTGTGTGTGTGTGTGTGTGTGTATGTGTGTGTGTGTGTGTGTGTGTGTGTGTGTGTGTGTGTGTGTGTGTGTGTGTGTGTGTGTGTGTGTGTGTGTGTGTGTGTGTGTTTCTGTGGGAGAGAGATAATGTTGCATGGCTTTAGAACCAGGAATCACTCAATGTGGTTTGCCTAATGGTGCCTGTGGTGAATGCTATAATTTTGACTACCATGAGGCCCTGAAATCGAACACACACACACACACACACACACACACACACACACACACACACACACACACACACACACACACACACACACACACACACACACACACACACACACACACACACACACACACCATTACTATTAAAACCCAGTGACCCTCAACATGACACACACACACCCTGTTCTCATTTCCCTACCACACAGAGCCATGTCCACCTTAAATAAAATTAAAAAACACGCATACACACACACAGACACACACACACAGTCCCGCATTCTTGTCTGATTCCAGTCTATGATTTGGTACAAGCCAGGAAGTGCTCTGTGGGGGAGGTAAATTCATTGGTTAACAAGCAGAGAGGGAACTTGGGTGGGAAACACAATTGGATAACAAGCAGGAAGTCCTTTACAGGGGGGCGGATCTGATTGGATAAGCAGGGTAATGCGCTGGGCTGTGCAGGAACCCCCCCCTGGGCAGCCCGGGGTTGGCCGAAAGCCAACCGGTGTCCTAATGGAAATTTATAGTGAAGATGTAATGTTCTAAACCATGTTAGCAACCGCTGCTGTCTGACCCTGCAGGCACTTAGGAGCACACATGAACGCACATAAACGTGTGCACACACACACACACACACACACACACACACACACACACACACACACACACACACACACACACACACACACACACACACACACACGACCGCCCAGCTCGTACATCTCCCTGTCTGTCATGGCCGTATCAGGTGGAGCTATAAATACGGAGGTGGGTGTTTTTTTAGGTTAGAAACACTATAATCTGGGGTGATTGTCTGCGTGGCATAAGGGAGGCTGGCGTTGCGCTGTGCTGACTGTGGTAGGTGCAGGGTGTGGTCTCGGCGAGGATGCTGACGTCGTAATTACCCCCGAATCACAGTGAGCTCTAGCGCTGCGCTCCGTCTGGGGCTGATATGCTCTTATTAGACTGCCCGGTGTGCGCGCACACGCATGCAGACACACACATACACACAAGCACACACACACACACACACACACATACACACACACACACACACACACACACACACACACACACACACACTCACACAGACACACACAGACACACACACGCACACGCACACAGACCCACACACACAGAGGGGGAAGGGGGGGCTTGATATTGGCGGTTGCTTTGCTGTCTGGCTGACTACCGCAAAATTATTCCTACAGATGGTCTTCCCGATCCCCGGCCCCCAACCTCAAAGTTAATTTCCACGGATCAGAATGTTTCGGTAGCGCGCCAGACCGCGGCTGGTACACCTTCACCACCTTTCCATAGCATTCGCCGTTCACCTTCTCCCTTTTCCTCTTCTCTCTCCCCACTCCCCTCCCTCCCTCCCTCCCACCTCCCCGCCCTCCTCCCTTCCAGTCCCCGCCGCGGAGCCCATCGAATACGCACAGTTTCCCTTCTACCTCAACGGGCTCCGAGAGACCCCCCAGTTCGTGGAGGCCATCGAGAGCGTGCGCGCCATCTGCACCAACTACACCCGCCAGGGCCTGGCCTCCTACCCCAACGGCTACCCCTTCCTGTTCTGGGAGCAGTATGTCAGCCTGCGCCACTGGCTGCTGCTGTCCATCAGCGTGGTGCTGGCCTGCACCTTCCTGGTGTGCGCCCTGTTCCTGCTCAACCCCTGGACCGCCGGGATCATTGTGAGTGATGGGGTGGAAGGAGGGTTGAAGAGGGGGGGAGGGGGGACTCAAACATGGCCGTTTATAAATGGATACTTTTTCACTGCAGCGGGTCAACGTCTAGGTTGTGCCGATGTAGGTGTCGACTCATTGGTTCGCAGCCATGGGTAAACACGGGTGTTTACAGCGATGGATAAACAAGAAGGTTCACAGCAATGTACAGTATACACACCATGCACTGTTGGAGGTGTAAACAAATTGGTTCACAGCAATGGGTGGGCACCTGCGTTCACAGAAAGGGATAAACACATGCGTTGGCGGCAAGGGATAAACACATGTGTTCACAGTCATGGATGAACAAGCAAGTTCACAGCGATGTATACAGACGATAGACCGTTTGGGTATGAACACATGGCTTCGCATCAATATGTAAACACATATGTTCACAGCGATGGATAAACACATGTATACAGGATGTAATGTCCGGATCTTGTCTGTGCCCTGGTCAATGTGTGACATAAAATGCCAAAATAAGTTTAGTTCAACAGGATAGATGCCATGAACAGACACGTCATCCACACACAGGCTCTTAATCACGGCCAAAAACGTACACATTTCAGAACCATTATGAAGGAAGGAATCCCGCCGCACCCCTCTCTGTGCTTTCTCTCCTGTACTATATCCTTTAAATGCAGTATAATCCAGGGGAGGCCGAGGGCAGCAGTGAGAATCAGAGGAGACGGTTGGGTGTTATTCTAGTCCTTGTCGGTAGTGTTTATCCTGTGCTGTTTTGTCGAGTCCAATCTGTTTAGTCTGGCGCCGCTCCACCAGACACCTCCACTTAAATCAGCGAGGAGATGCTCCCCATCTCCGACTCCCTCTATATGCGTGTATAAGGGACCCAATTCAAACAGGCACCCAATCATTCACCTCTGTATACACTTGCACACGCACGAATGTGTAAACACCCAGGTGGGGAGGAAATTAAACATACACACGTGCACACGTACACACTCTCGACACCCACGCAGGTCTCTGTTCTACCTCTTTCGGTTTTTTGTGTTTTTCTTTTATGACAGGCGGTGGCCAGGCCACCCGAGCCCTCTTAACAGGGGAGGAGGGGAACCCATGTTCATCCTTAAGGCTTTACAAGCGAGATGAAAAGACAAGTTATGGCGTGGCGTCAAGTTTAACCATTCACTCTGTCCAGAGCACACCACCGCAGGCCCTAATCCCTTAGACCTGCAAACTTAACCCCACCCAAAGATTCCTCACTTCTCTGCACTACACACGCACGCACGCACGCACGCACGCACACACACACACACACACACACACACCACGCACACGCACACACACACACAGGCCAGCTACCCTCCCCCATCAACTTTAGGCCTCTTCAAAGGATCCGGGCCCCAGGTAACCTGACACCTGTCAGCTGATAATGGCATTTACTCCCAGCTCCTGTCCTGCCTTCTCAGAAGCCCCGACACACACCCATAAACATTTCACTCTCACACACACACACACACACACACACACACACACACACACACACACACACACACACACACACACACACACACACACACACACACACACATGAATGTGCCCCTGCTCAGCGTATATCTGGGAGACAGAAACGCACTCACGCATATGATCCTCGTGGTAACCCCGCAGACTCTCCCCCCCCCCCCCCCCGCCCCCCTGTACCTCCGCTCTTTTCAAATATGAAAAAACACGACAGAAAATAAACATAAAACGACAGAAAATCCTCTGTGTGGGCATTATAGTGTCCTTGTCCTTCTCGATATGTTATTATTGTACAGACATATATATTTAATAATAAGCCAAAAGCCGCCACATACACTGTTCTGATCCAACAGCCGCTGTTCTGCTTTATAATCTGTTTCAAGATTAAAAAAAGCCACTTTCTTAGTGGTTTGGTTATCCTGGTGGTTTCTTTTGTAAATACTTAACTGACTTAAAATAGTAGACAGAAAACGGGAGTTACCATGGGTCTTTCATTTCCACAGGATGAAGAAAGAAAATATAGACATAGCAATAATAACAGCGCATGTTTTACTCTGTATTTCTTTGTGTTAAGGCTTTGGTGTGGTAGGATGTGGCTAACCTTGCGTCTGTGTTCCTCAGGTGCTGGTGCTGTCTCTGATGACCGTGGAGCTGTTTGGCTTCATGGGCCTGATGGACATCAAGCTGAGCGCCGTGCCCGTGGTCATCCTCATCGCCTCCGTGGGCATCGGGGTGGAGTTCACCGTCCACGTGGCCCTGGTATGCATTGCCCGTTCACGGTTTAGTGGTTTCGCTCGCATTAAAAGCGACCTGAATCCATTCACACACACATTATCATTAGGAAGCTAGGAGAGGCTAGGCATCTAGGGAACCCATACAGGCTAGTTCAGGGCCCTAAGTGACTCAAACCCATGACCTTTCAGCAGGGAGCTGAATACCAGAGTCACTCATGTTAAAATAAATAAATAAACAAATGCAATGTTAGACCTTCTTTTTTTCAAATCGAACGTGCTATGGCTTTGCCTTTCCTCATGTGTGCAACATGACATACTGCTACTGGACTACATTATGTTGGCTAATGAGCTTGGCTTTTTCGTACGCTTGAAAGAAATGCTTAGTTTTGACTTTTGTTTTGTTGTTGTAATTGTAATATCTTGAGAAAGAGGACTGAATGGAGGCCTGCATCTGACGCTGTGAATGTGTGTCCCTGCAGGCCTTCCTGACAGCCATAGGGGACCGCAACAAGCGGGCCCTCCTGGCCCTGGAGCACATGTTCGCTCCGGTGCTGGACGGGGCCTTCTCCACCCTGCTGGGCGTCCTCATGCTGGCCGGCTCCGAGTTCGACTTCATCGTCAGGTGAGTCAGAATCAGCGCCGGGTCAAACATTTAAACATGATTCATGATTCATACTGCTTAAACCAGTACACCTGCACGTGAGTATATAGAGATACACATATGTGTCTCTAAAAGAGAATGAAATTAAATGTGTTGCTTTGCATGCATTATTTACAGAGATTTTTTGTATATAGTTGTATAGTTTCCAACAAATTTTTCTTTAGCTTTAAAAAAGATTACAGAGGTTCCGGTCATCGCTGACCTCATAGCTGGCTACTGGCATGGTTGTGATGCGTGCTACAGTGTAGTGTTGTATTGTGTCTGTTATAGTGTAGCGTAGTGCTGCTGTGTGAAATGGCGTCTGGCCTATGCTGGCTGGACCTGAGCCTGCATGTCCCGTGTCAGGAATTCACCTGAGAAGCCACTGTAGCATGAAGGTCGGCCTCGCATCCTGTCCCCCTCCATCTCTTTCTTCTCCTCCACCCCCCCCCATTGTATCTCTCCT
>NC_044053.1:16592103-16594603 GCF_902167405.1 Gadus morhua
GGGTACACCGCGGCGGAGGGCTACTACCCGTCAGGTGCAGCTGCTTCAAGGCCGGGGCCCGGGCCGGAGCCTGGCTTTCAGGACCCTCACGTGCCACTGGACACCCAGCCGGAGCCCGGCGGAGCCAAGATGGACGCCATGGAGCTGCAGGACATGGAGTCTGAGGCCGACGAGAGGAACTACAGACGGGCGAGCTGAGGTGAGCCTCCGTCAAGAAGACATTGTAGTTCCGTCTTTCAAATAAGGATGGTCTCTAAAACCCTCCTTTGATGTAAACCAATTCTGAAGGCTGACACTGTTATTTGTCTCAGGGGGTGGAGAGCGAAAGCACAACGACCAAAGATTGGACACATTGGTATTGTTACGCAGCTGTCCCAGCTCCGTCTGAACCAGCCCTGCTCGGCTCAGCCCGGTCTGGCCCCGGTCCGGCCCCGGTCCGGCCCCGGTCCGGCCCCCGTCCGGCCCCGGTCTGACCCACTCTGACCCGGTCTGACCCGCTCTGACCCGGTCTTGCACCGGCAACCGTCCCGCGGCCACAGGCAGCAAGACACTCTTCAGTGTTGGCGTCATGGTGCTCATATTTACTGTAGTCAAGTGGACTGTCGTTGTCATAGCTATTTTTATCTATATTTAAGAGATGTACACTTGTAAATATGAACAAAAACGTAGCTATAATTGTTGTACAAAGTTGTACAACTCCTCTTTTGTAAACAGACTGGGGCTGCCATTAAGCATGGCCTGTGTATGTATGTGTGTGTGTGTGTGTGTGTGTGTGTGTGTGTGTGTGTGTGTGTGTGTGTGTGTGTGTGTGTGTGTGTGTGTGTGTGTGTGTGTGTGTGTGTGTGTGTGTGTGTGTGTGTGTAAGAGATTTCAGATTACTGTTCTCTGTGGATCTGTGCCATGAGGAAGCTTCATCTACATACCTGTCAGCATTCAGTGTTGCTGCTTAAACTATTTTGAAAATAATGTACATTTATAACTCTATGCAAATGTCTCTTTTAAACAATAGAATTGTGTACGCGTGTGTGTGTGTGAGTGCGCATCAGTTTGCGCAGGTGCGAGTGTGTGTGTACTGGGTGTTCTTTCCAAGTATGGCTGTATAATGAGTGAAAGCCTGGCTTGTCCTGGTTCCTCCATCAGATTTATCTTCAAAAACACACTAACATTTACACTCATTTTGAACATGAGGGAAATTGTTAGAATTTCCCAACAGGGCTCTTGTGTATGTATGTACAAGTATAAAATTGTATACGTGTGTGTCTATATATTGTATAAAGGTATGCATTTTGAGGATTTCTTTTTATCACAAACCTGTGGTAGTTATAAAACAGTTAGTGTTTAACTTGACACACGCTATGCGTGCTATTTAAGACAAGCAAATATGAAGAAGATGTTTTTTGTTATTTTGTTTCAGGTCGATCGTGTCTGTCGCTCAATAGGTTTAGCCCCCCTTCATTGAGACCTAATTGATTCCTCATTTCCGTTGGTTCTAAACCTAGCTGTTCAAGTTAGGTAACTGCTCTGGTGTTGTTACGTAGCAGGATTTAGTTCTATCTCTCTCGCTCCTCTATACTGACTTACGGTCAGTGAACCAAACTCTGGAACCCAAAACCACAAATATTGTGGTCGTAACATTACTGATTCTGGACCAGGGAGAAAGGAGAGCTGAACTTATTGTTCTCTTTGTGGGATTTTTTGTAGTTAATAAGCTAAAGTTGGGAAAACTCTAGGACTCAACTCAACTGGGGTCTTGACTGCGTTCAAGCATTTCTCTTACAAAAACAACTCAGTTCACATCCGCCCCAACAATAAGCTAGCCAAAGTGTAAGGGGCTAAGCCCTATATGTCCTGACAATGTGCTCTGTACGTCTGTGTAAAGATTCATGTGTGCATTTCCCTCATCTGTACCCCCTATGCCCCAACTCTGCCCTAGCAATCAGCAATGACCTCAAGCGATAAAAGTCCTCGGCATTACACCAGCAGACTAATTGAAATCCGCCTCTAATAGTGCAATGGTACAATCCAGAGCCTCGGGTCAGAATGTACCCCCCTCTCTCGATCATTACCTTTCTGCTATCCATGTCCTGTTATGTGTCTGCATTCATTTGAATCTATCTAGATGTGTGTGTGCTTGTGTGTGTGTGTGTGTGTGTGTGTGCCCATATGTCATCATAATTATAACTCAAAACCCCTCCACCATAGCCAGCTACACTTTGGAAATCCATCTCCACACCCCCACTACCATGGCTACCTGACGTAGGTTTTTAGAATCCTCCTTTTGTCCGGTGTAATGTTTCTGCTGCTTGCATGAAATATAGGTTGTTGTATTTGTTTGTTTTTCAATGTCTTTGTTTTTTGTGTTTTTCTCCTCCTGATGTCACATTGGCAGTAACGGAGCGAATTATGGCTGGCAACTATTTTATTCCGTTTTAAATGTATTTCTTTTGTTTTATTTTGAATATTCAATTTGCTATATTTATATTTTGTAATATAAGATGTT
>NC_044053.1:16599603-16602103 GCF_902167405.1 Gadus morhua
GTGTGTGTGTGTGTGTGTGTGTGTGTGTGTGTGTGTGTGTGTGTGGGTGCATGCTTGAATGAGTGTGTGTGTGTGTGTGTGTGTGTGTGTGTGTGTGTGTGTGTGTGTGTGTGTGTGTGTGTGTGTGTGTGTGTGTGTGTGTGTGTGTGTGTGTGTGTGTGTGTGTGTGTGAACAGCATTTAAGAAGTATGTCGGGCATGTGATCAGCTGAGTTATGAAAGTATACCAGCGGGAGCATGAAACACACAGCGGCCATCGATTTCTTTGCATTCGCTCATGTCTTCCTTCAATATTTCTCTGACTCTCATCTCACTTGCCCTCCCTCTGTTAGTCATCATGGGGGGAATTTGTTGTTCTGAAATCATGATGAATGATTAATGTTTAATGAGGAAACAAAGACCAGAGTGAAAAATAGAAGGCAAGGTTCAGAATTATGATGGAATATAGGGAATATCTAGATAGTCGCAGAACTCACGAATGCAATAAGTGAAAACAGATCATCTCCACTTGTTTACAATGTGTGAATGTATTTACTTGAGAAAGGCTGAGCGTGCCTGCTCTACATGTTTATTGTAATTTTTGTTGACATTTAGGTTTTACTCTCGTTCCCCTTTTCAAATGTGACGTCTGCCTTTACAAGTAGACAGATTTGTAAAGTATCAACATATGAACAGAGTCAAAACAGTTCTGTCATAAAAAAGAACTGTATGACAATTGGGATGATTAAATGCTATTCGCGTGATTATGAACTTCAAAACATGAGCGTAGAGGTCCAAGCAAGGGTAAAACATTAAAGGAGACATATTATGGTGTTTTCCCAACAAGTAAACATAGTATTTGAGTTCCAGAAAACATGTTTTTGAAGTTGTTTGCTGGAAATAGCTTTTAGGAAAATAAATCTTGCCTACCGCTATTCCCCTCTGTTTCAGTCCCTTCAGAATGCGCTTTTTCTGGTTTCTGTAGCTTTAATGCAAATGAGCTGCTGCCCATTGACCAATGAGCTGTCAGACTGAACCACAGCATGGAGGAGGAGGGATTGTTGCCGTTTGCGAACTCCTGGAGCTCTACATCTATATCACTGCCGCCAAAGCTTTGGTGGCGGCCAGACGGCTTCGACGGCAGCCAGCCTGCCCTTCGGCGGCAGGAGACATGGAGGAGAGACATGGAGGAGAAAAGGATTGTATTCCCGGAGCTGAGCTGCTGGACTACCGCCGAGCTGACCCCGCTGGACTGCTGCCGAAGATTCGGCAAAAGTCTGGCAGAGAAAGGGATTGTACTCCCGTAGCTTAGCTGCATGGCTAGCGCAGAGTTCCCCCCGCCATAGCTGTTTGTCCGCTGGTCCACAAAATCTTAGCTATGCTCTGATTGGAGGGGAGTGGGGGAGTGGGAAATAATATTCAACTGTGCCCCCTTCCTACGTAGGAGGGGGCGCCGAAACTGACTCGCTCGTTTAACTGTAGTAACTGCAGGCGGGGTACTCTGAGAAATGCGTATCTCACTCAAAAAATCCCAGGAAAAGTGTTGTTTTCATAATATGTCCCCTTTAAAGCAGAATTTCGGGATTTCTCAACCTGGACCCTATTTTTCCCAAAGATTTGGTTCTAGGGAACAAATGCAGAAATTATTTTCGGTGGAAACATGAAGAGAGTTTGTTGTTGGACTACAGAAAGAGAAGGTTATATTATCTCTACTATTTGGGTGAATAAGAGACTGTAATCAAAATAGCCCCACTTCCTGTAACAATGCAGCGACATTTCAGAGAGAGATTTCTTCTGTGAGACTTGGTTAGAAACATTGATAAACAGAACGGATCAAGTGAAAGGGATCCTTTGCCATTATGTTAGAATATATTTGAGCCGGTCAGTGGCAAAAACAAATGTACATGTACGCACTTTTAGAGGAGGTACATTGATGTGCGTTATTGCCCCAAAGGATTACACTGCAGCCTGTTTTCTGGGATAACATCTGCATCTGCATCTTGCTCAATACTGGACCAACCCCACAAAAATGGGGTCCAGTTTGTCAGATTTGTCCTTTAGCGTTCTCCTTTAACATTCATAATTAAACAGAGGTTTGAGAGGTACATTTCAGAAAAACTAAATACAAAATGTTTCGTGTCTCAATAAACCAGCAAAGATAAACATACAGCCAATTTTTTATGACTTAAGTTTTCTGTTATGATAGACTTAAACAAGTTGAGTAACATCTTTCTTTGTCTCGAACATGTTGCCTTGTGGCAATGGAGACGACCACCTGAAACTAAGATGGCTACTTTCAGACGTTTACTATACACAGTCAGGAACCATCCACAGCCACACAATGGATAGAGAGAGGGAGATTGAGAGAGATAAAAGGAAGCAATGAAGCCAACAAGGTACCATGTGATGGAGGGAGCAACAAGGTATAACCCAAACTCAAAGAATAGCATAAGAGGAGTGGTAGAAAGCAAAGGAGAAAAGGCAGATGGAAAATTAAGAGAGGAACAGATAGAGAGAAGGAG
>NC_044053.1:16612103-16667103 GCF_902167405.1 Gadus morhua
CTGCTCACCAAGTCACACACACACACACACACACACACACACACACACACACACACACACACACACACACACACACACACACACACACACACACACACACACACACACACACACACACACACACACACACACATTCAGTCAACCGTGCATACAGACACACACACACACGTTTAGAAACACAAGCAAACACGTTTAGACACACATACATACAGACTCACACGTTTAGACACATACATACAGACACACACTCAAATACACATAAACATACTGCCACATAATAAACGCATTCTCTCTCTCACTCTCTCTCCCCCTCCCTCCCTCCCTCCCTCTCTCGTCCGGGACATTTAGCGCCCGTCCAGCGTTGCTCGGCCTGGGGTAACAGAGGCCACTCTGTGCTGGCCAAGAGGCCATGTGTGTTTGGTTGGCAGCGCTGCGATGTTGAGTTAGCTAGGTAATAGCCGCAAGGGGACTTCCAGCGCTAACCTGATGTATCCCCGCATCAAGTCCAACAAATTTGAATCCAACAGCAGCAGGGGGGCAGTGTACCTAAAGAAGTGGGAGAGGGAGAGAGAAGGACTGTGAGGCTCCAGTGTTCGATAGATCATGCAGCTCTCTGGCTCTATCTATCTCTCTCTCTCTGGCTCTCAATGCAGCTCTCTCTCGTAGCTTCTGGTTATTCTCTGATTAAGATGGTTTACTTATCTTTTTTCCTTTTTAATAATTATTTCTGTTAGTTCTGCAGTGTTAATCCGAGTGTTTGATTGCAGTCTGCTTTGTTTACTGAAGTTGTAGTCCAGTTGGTTGGATTGTTTTTGGCCCTCTTGTTAGGGGTCAGGTTAGATTATTGACGATTGCAGCCGTTGATGACGGTGTGTGGGAAATTTGTCGAGTTTTTTGTCGAGTCTGTTTAATTCCTCTTTATAGTCTACTCTTTCAGCTTGTTTGCTCCAAGACAGGCAGGTTTTTTGATTATAAAAACTACAAAAAACTACAAAAACATGTGTAGACTCATTCCAACCATCAATATTATCAGGAAAGGTTATCAAATATTAATTCAGATCCCTTCCTTGTGTCTCTTGGATTAAATATCAATCTATTGGTCAGGTTTGCTTAATCTTGAAAGTTGTAAACTGGTGACACCGCTCGGCATATGAATTCCTTCAAGCCTTGAAGGATCCATGTGCCTTATGGATTCTTGTAAATCTTTTTAAGCATTTCATCAGTCCAGGTGTGAACGATCTTAAGGTGTCAATATGGGTGTCATGGATGAATGAGGAGAAAAATTGGGCAGCAAGGAGTGAACAAGGTTGGGGGGGTAGAAAGTAACATTCCTTAATTTGATGCAAATCTCTTTTACCGGCTATCCCCTCATAAAAAACACAATCTGACTGTACCTAGTAAACCCCCCCCTGAGAAGAGCTTTGCATTGTTTAATTATGTATGATGTCTGTACTGTAGCCAAAGATGGAGATGTGATGTGGACTATTTTTAATGAGAATTGGTTTCCCGTCAAAGCTCTGCCCCTTCTGACCCCTGGCCGAGTGCATGTGTCTGCTCAGACCCTCATTCCCATCAGCTAAGCGTGCGTTCCTTTGGAGATCCTTCTGTAGTTCAATATGAATGGACACAGGCTTTGTTGAATTTTGTTTGTTTGATTCGGGAGATACTGGGACTTTAAAAAGACACTTAAAGACTACGTTTTGAATGCTTTGAGTGTTAGTTAATACTTGGCATTGCTGCAGAGTGTCTCATTGGTAGAAAAATAGCAATATTTACCTTTCAGCCACAGAGACTCGCTTCTTGGATAGGGGTCTTTATGGGAAGGACTTTTTATCTCTCCCATTCAAAGTAACCATGGCTGCGAAATTCCTTATCATTTCAATAATCGGTTATTTGTTTTAGTCATTTGTCAAAATAAGTCAAACCCAATTTTTAAGCAGCAACATTCGCTGCTTAAAAGCTTTAGAAGTCATACCGCTACTGGTTTATGTGATGTCCCTACATTTCCCATACTCATACAGGTAAAATGACATCAGTAATGTTTACCATCAATCATGTCGGCAGGCGGATTTAGAGCCACCCTGGTGGTGAGCTTGCAGACTGATACCAGAGTGATATTAGACATAAGCCAGTGTCAGTAAAATCTCTCTATTTCATTCTGTCTTCGGATGATCATGTCCTGTGGCCACCATACATTGAGCAGCTTAATTTCTGGCCATCTGTTTTGAATCAAAACTCCATCCATTCTCCATTATTCTTAAAGCTCAATGTTAGATTCCAGACATGTCTTTGATAGAGACTTTGCACTGATTGTCAACAATAATCTATGTCTTCTTCTTTTTTAGAATTGCACATTCTTGGTGATCTTATACCACATTTACCGTAACAATAAACAGTCATGTGCAACCAAAAGTGAAGTAATACAATAAATACAAATTCCTCCCTCACTGCATCATCCATACAAACACACACACACACACACACACACACACACACACACACACACACACACACACACACACACACACACACACACACACACACACACACACACACACACACACACACACACACACACACACACACACACATTGCTTGTGTGCTGGGAGTTCCCTGGTAGGATAGGGTTGCAGACAGTGTTGAGTACTTGGGCAAGGGGTCAACAGCATACTGCAGTGATACATGGATGTGGCATCCATTGAAACGGATGAAGACTTATTACAATCCCACTTCCCATTATTGGTGACCTCATCCATTTACGGTACCTCAACTCAATCTGGCTAACTTGTTGAAGCCCAAAGCTGTTAACTGCTAGTGGGACGATTATTCTTTCTTATTTTAAACAAACCCTGGTTGGTCTTTATCACATCATGGCCTACTGCTTTCCAAGTGTAAGGTGGAATCTTTTTCTCTTTTCATATTAGATTTTTTGTTTGCCCTTCTCTCCTCGATTTCAGTCATTCGTGGTTCTTTCTGACACATTGACCCACTCCACTCTTTCTCTTTCTGTAAAAAGCGATAAACAAAACCAACCCAAATCCTGTTGCGAATCCGTTTCCTCTCACACTACCCGAATCCACAGGACAGTAACTAGACTTCCCGTAAGACCCCACACTTTTTATGTAATCGCCATACTCTAAAACCCAGATGGTTCTGGCTAAAGGGGTCATTATATCACTTAAGGGTTTTCTCATCGCCAACCTATCATATCCTGCCATTTTCCCACACCGCAGCCCCCACTGTCTGTGTCTACGGCAGTGAAACAGCCAGAGCCCCCTTTGTTACTGCAACGCCACACTGCTTCAATTAAAACTGGCATATGTCAGATTTTGGTTGGCCCTGGGCTTTTGCTTCACTGTGTTATAAAATGTTTGTTTACCCGCACTCTGCCTCGAAGCTGTGCTGTCACTTTCTTTTAATTGGTTCATTGTGCTTTCGTTATGGGGCTGAATAATCTATACTTTCATAGATAAACATGTGTCCGGTACGGTACCTCATGTCCATATGTATGACAATGCATTGCTCGCGCATGCATGCATTCTCTCACACACACACACATACACATGCACAGGCACACGCACTTGCATGCACATGAACACACACACACACACACACACACACACACACACACACACACACACACACACACACACACACACACACACACACACACACACACACACACACACACACACAGGGTCAGCAGGGTGGGAACTCTGCCATAAAATAAGGTAAGATAAAAATCCCATGATGCACATCTGGTTGTTTTATGAACATGGTTAATGTAGTCATATAATGGACAATGTCCTGTAATGATGTTGAGTGTTGCGGAACACTGACCGAAACAGGTGATGAACTGTTACGACTAGGAAATGGTTGGGATACGGGCTGAACCTTGTTGGATACTTTTCTAGGCCTGTAAGGAGATCAACAGCAGAGTCAACAAGGACAATTCAATTGAATTAAATTGTATTTGTATAGCCCTTAATTGACATGACAGTCTCTAAGGGCTTAAGAGGCCGAATTTGTATGACACCACCCTTGACCCAAGGCCCCACAAGGGCAAGAAAAAACTCCCTTAATCAGCAAGGAAGAAATCTTGAGAAGGATCGCATAGTAGGGGATCCCTCCTTCAGGGATGGGCAGGAGTGCAATGGATGCCATAATTGACATACAGGCCATTTGGACACATAATATTGACTTTAAGTCTTTCTTCTACTGTCAATCTGTACTCTGCTCTCTTCTCTCACCGCTATCTGTAAGGTTCCCAATTACGCCCCATATACAAACATTCACACAGTCAGGCCAGAGAGTTTCATATTGTGTTGTATTGTCACCTGCCAGGGCTTGAATTTGTCTTCCTAACGTTCACATGCATTACTGTTACTGTCTCATGTCTTGTGTTTCAGAGCTCCACCACGGAAGCCATGCTGAAGCTACCCTTCCTTGGCCAGTTGCTTGGTCGCTTATGCTGGATGCCCCATGTCACTGCTGACGGTGAGCTCCCCCTCCCTGGACATTTGTAGTCTCTCTCATCACTGGGACTATTGCTGTTACTATTAGGTCGTGGAAGAGACTTATAATAATATAATAATAATAATAAGTAGTTGCAATATGTACGTTTTTTTTTAAAGCCCTTTACATAACGAGTGTGTGTGTGGGGAGTATCACACCTCATCCACTACCAGTATGTAGCCCCCCCTTGGGTGATGCACGGCAGCCAGTACGCCTGAGCACTCACCACTCACTGGCAGTCACAGTGGAGAGGTAGGGGTGATGCAATCCAATGAGAGATGATGAGGTGGCCATGTTAGTACAAGAGCCAGGTTGGGACTTTGGCCAGGGCTGCAGGGTTGGCGCCCCAATTTTCTGAGTGCAATGGGATCTTTAGGGACCACAGGGAGTCAGGACCTCGGTTTAACGTCTCATCCTAAAGACTGCTCTTCAAGAGGACGGAGTCCCTGTCTCCGTCCTGAAGCACTCTAGATATTACATAGGCCAAAGAGATGAGCTCCCCCTTCTGGCCCTCCAACGTCTCTCCCAGTACCGTCTGGTCTCCCATCCAAGGTGTGAGTCTGCCAGTTTAGCTTTCAAATAAACCTGCAGTGCAAGGCAGATACAGATAGAGGAGATGGGGGCATCTTGCTCAAGGATGTTTACAAGTAGGCTCCTCCTCCCCCACTGTTGGATAGAAGTATGAAGTCAATGCCTCATATTAAGTGTCAGATCATAGGCAGGGAAAAAAAAAGATGTTTTGGGTTGAGCACCAAGGAAACAGAGATGTACACAAGGCTTTAGAATAAGCACTCAATCCCCACCCAGTCGCAGAAATACTGAGTCATTGAGGTTGAAATAAGTTGCTGCATAAACACTGGAAGGGTTCCGAAACAAACTACTTTTTGGTATGAGGGAACTAAATGTACAATGTGAATTCGTACAGAAAAAGTTACCTTTTTAGTAGATATAGGTAGATATAGCCTGCTTCCTTTCATCCTGAAGGAGTTAATGAGTCAAGACACGAGACGATAGCAATGAGAGTTTTGGATTGGCTTTGGTCGTGATTTGGAATGGCCTCTCTGGTGTAGTTGGGCTTCTAGGGTTACAGACGATCAATGACCTGTACTACATTAAGGTAGCCTAGGTTCGCCAGACTTATTTGCAAATACGTATTAGTCTGGAACCTCTCAATTCACTTTCGATAAGGGGTGTTATCCACAGACAATGACCAAAAGGCCTCTGGATGCAGGTGTATTCGATTTATAAACCTCCCACCAATCAGTGAAACTAAACTGGGCACATCAGCGGACGCCATCTTGGTTGTTTATGAAAATTCCTTGACTTTAAGGCTCCCATTAGGTTCTGTACAGTCATTGTCTGCAACTCTCCCCATAGAACATAAACCGTTGTGATCATAAAGGGCCAGGCCTTCCGGAAATCTTCCTGAACGGGAGGGGGGCTCGGCGCATATGCCAGAGCAAAGGAACCATGAGCTCACAGATTTGTCGATTTCCAAAGCTAACCTTATGGGGCATTGGCATCAAAGTAGTCTTCTGGTATCTTCATGTTTACATCCTGCTCTTGCCGACTGCTGAAACCTGGATGTGATGCTTTATCCCCTCGTCCTTGTGTGGTTATTTCTTCTGTGTCCAGCTGTATGCCGTAGGCTGCTGCTCCAGAGTATGTGGAGTCTATACTCCGATGAACCAGGGAGTCCTGTGGAGAGAAAGGCCAACCAGTGGATACGGGTAAGCGTTATACCTTTTCATACACTTGAATGCCTTAGCACACATAATGTCTTGGTGCATTAGGCCAATATACAACAATTAAGAGATGTTTAAGGCCATTTGGACAAACTTGGTTGACTTCTCTTTGTCTGAAAGAATAATTATATTTGCATTATTCCATTTATTTTGCTTTCAGGGGAAATACTTTTGGTTAAGATGGATCGGCTTAAAGAAAAAACCTTCTCTTAAGAGTCATTGGCCATATATTTGAACTTATAGGATATTAATCGGGCCTGTTACTTTGAACCCAACCATAGCGTGAAGATGTTCCACCCAAACCCGGACCGATCCGACCATAGCATGAGAAAGAACTTTCCACACAATCAACCAACACTAGCCTGGGCTTGAACAGAACCAGACACACAAATGCATCAGTCTTCATCAACGGCAGCCTTGCTGTCTCTCGATTTCTACTCTAATACATTCATTCATCGATAAATCAGGGAAGTTTGACTTTCTGGCGATCTTCGGTGTTGAACTGGTTACAATAACATTGTTCTGCACGCAGCATTACATAATCTGTAACAGGTTGCTTGAGAATCCTGTAAAGGCCAAATAATTGGAAAAAATATGTATGGGATTTACGCCTAATAAGATTAAATAGTTGTTTATTAATCCCAAATGGAAATTCAGGAATACTGTTATGGCCCAAAGTATTAAGATGTCATCCTTTTAATTTTATTAGCATAGCTCCACGTTGTAGCCTGACAATACTTGGCTTCAGTTCCAAGAAACACAGTTTATTAGGCTTCATTCTACTTTAACCTATATCCCCTTTTATTAAACTATTTCTTGTGTTATTGTTTTGTGGCTAAATAGTCCCATCCGTTTCTGAGAGCTTCTTGAGCTCTGATTCAATCAGGGAGCAGGCTTTGAATACCGTGGTTGCGTGTTTGAATACCAGCCAGAAGGTGCTGGGGTTGAGCCTGATCTCCACAATATCTGGAAACAAGATGCGTAGCCCCCATCTGCTCATTAATACTTCATAATTCAAACTCATAACCCGGCAAGTTCCTGTCCATAAGATTACAATTGAAATTTGCTTTCTATAAAACATCTGATGAATGACGTATGCGTAGGCGAGGCGTTTTGCGTCCTGTTTAGTCATGTTGTCAGTCGTACTTTCTAGGTGTCTGCTGTCGTAAGTAGTAGTTGTATCAGGCAAGAAGTAAACCTTATTCACTCCCTCTTGGCTGCTAGGCCTTTCTGCCTTAATTCATTTAGAATAGGACTGCGAAGTACCCTTCTTCCTCCTATGAAAGGAGTAGATGATTAAAAGGGTGAACAGTGCTTCTTGAGATAAGTCTGGCTTTTTTCCTACACTTACACATAACAAAGCAATTTTAATTGTTTGGTGGTTCCAGGGCCACAAAATTGGCAGGTTAATCATATTTTGAGTTTCTTTATTTTGTATGAACAAAAGGAATGCAGAGAACAGGGAAAGAAGATATCAGCCATTTCCAGCGTTTGATCAGATGGCTCATGATAAACAACAGGGAACTAATTCTGCAAGATTAGTTGTTTGCATTCTTTAGATTATCTTCCATCCAATGAATGTTTTATAATTAAAACAGTGCTGTTTAAAGTCAATCTGAGCTCTTTTATATGGAAATGCAGGGTGAACAAATTGCACAGTATGGGCCTGTCTGTGTGGGTCATGTGTGTGCGTATATTGTATATGTATGTATATACATACACATGCACGCACGCACGCACACACAGCATTTATGTTGGTGTCTTTGTGCATTTAATCTGTTGGGTTAATGGACCAGTGTGCATATGGTCATTAGATCTTGTTTTGTTCTAGCTTCAGGCCAAATTGTGACAAAACAAACCAAATCCAATAAATACAGCTTAGCGTGTGTAACAATATGTGATATATAATCTGCTAACTAACAATATATGAGCATGTTTCTGGGCCACAGATTATGCATTCCAGTCCCTGTGATGTATAATCAACTTTGAATACGTCAGATGGGTTTGGCTGCGTTATGAAGTTGGTCAGCCTCCCTGTTGGGATTTAGGATGTAATCAGCCCATACACATGTAAAGTCTGAATGTACTCTCAGAAGGTGGTGCTAAACCACAGCGCCTTCTCCCTTTCCCCCGGCTCTTCAAATCCTCTCAATGTGGGGCTGCCCTGTATTCAGATAACACAGGGGTTGAAAATAAAAGCAAAAGTTCACCCAACCCTAGTCTGAGAGCATGGAGGAGACGGATAGATGTTTTTTGTTGGGGCGATTTCGCTCTTGCTCTCCCTCTATGTTGTTGTTGTTGCACTCGCACTGTTGCGCCCCCTCGTCTTGGAATGCAGAATGCGGCCTGTTTGCGATTAGCTCCGTCTGATCTGGTTCCCTGGGCATTGTTGTCTCGCTGCCTGAGTAATGAGTTGACAGTCTGGAGCTAAGTGGCGTCCTAAACCCCCTTGCATAGCCTGGAAACAGGGAACCGTTGCCACTTGCCATCCGTGGTGGAGCATATTGTAAATGCTCTCGAAGCAATCCCTCGAATACACAATATGTTCGAGCCCCACAGAATATGTTTCAAGTTTGCAGGGACCGGAGGAGAAACACTGTTGTGAGGACCACCTACCACTGTCTGATGGTTTTTGAACATTGGAACAAAGAACTGTGATGCATTTTTACTCCCTGTCTGTTCTCTTTCTTTATCCCGTTCCCTCTCCATATAGATGGATAGACATGTAGATACACATCATTTGCCAAGTTTCCATTCCCCTGAATGCGCCTTTCCCCTCTTTAAATGTCGTTTCTCATTCCCCTGTAGCTTTTGGAGGTTAGTTTTTGGTTCAGACTGTCCCGTCTCTGGTGTCTGTTCTTCATCTTTCGCACCATCGGACTCCCTTCGCTGTGTTTTCAAAGGGTGCTGTCAAAAGCAGCCATAGTTCAGTGTGATGTGCTTCTCATGTTCTGAGCTCTAATCGTCGTGTTCCCTCGGATCTTACACGAGAAGCCCGGGACCACCACGGTGCCAGCGAGGTCACGGCGTGGTCGCGGTGAACATAAAAGCTGTGTGAGGAGGACTGCGCTATTAGAGGGGGTTTGAGGTGTGTGTGTGTGTGTGTGTGTGTGTGTGTGTGTGTGTGTGTGTGTGTGTGTGTGTGTGTGTGTGTGTGTGTGTGTGTGTGTGTGTGTGTGTGTGTGTGTGTGTGTGTGTGTGTGTGTCCTGCTTTATCTTTCGATGAGTTTGATGTGTGTGTTTTCTGTGCATCTAACAGAGCCAACTGCTGTAGGCCAGGCAGTCTCTTGGAACAGTGCCTTGTGACGCCTCTTGTTTTGACTCCGACCCTCCGATGGTATTCTGGGGTTTGCAGTTCGCGGAGGGGAACGGCACGCCAGCCTTCTCTACTTCTGTGTGGCCCGGTGACCAGTGTCATAAATCTGTCTTAGACCTCTCCCCTCTTCTCGTGATTTACAGCTTGTTTTAAGGGAGGAGAAAGAGGATCGACTGTGCTGTACTGTTGTGAAGGCCATTTAGTTCAAGGAAAAATAGTGGTTTGCTTCTTCTTTTTTAATGCTCAAAGGAAAGAGCATTGATGGAACGACCCGAGTCGGCATAAAGACAAAATCCATGATTTTTCGCGTACCATTCCTCATCCCTCAGACCTCCATTATCGGGTCTCACTCTCCTTTTTAACAGGCTCCATTCCCTCACCATCTTCTTGTTTTTGTTCCCCCCCCCCCTCTGCTGCTCTCAGCTAAAATGTTGAGGCTTCACGAGAGTTCTTTCATTGGTTTTGGGAGAATTTCGCCGTGGCTTTGTAATTGTTAACAGCAGGACGAGGCACCCAGCAAGGCCAAGCGCAATCCCTTGATTAGCGCATCTTTTTTACCCTCTTCTGTTTCTATTTTACATTTATAGCGGGATCGCTCTGATGCCTGCAGAGTGTCCGATGCCACCCCCACCCCGGTCTTGCCCACACTAAAAAACAGCATGGATTAGAGAGACTGGTGAACTGAAATTTGTGCCCCCATCTGTCCATTCAACTTCTGGTTTTGCCATGCCCTTGCTTTTGTAATCTTTGCAAATGGTCGTAATTTCATTTGATAGACAAGTTTATTTTTGTAAGGAGGCTCTCTCACTCAGATCTGTTTCTCTACTCTCTCTGTTCTCTCTCTCTCTTACACCCTGTCTCTCTCTATGCTGTGTGTCTCTCTCTTTCATCTCTCTGTCTTCATTTATTCTACTGTCTAATCAATCTGTACTCTATCTCTCTCTCTCTCTCTCTCTCTCTCTCTCTCTAGTCCCTCTCTCTCTCTCTCTCTCTCTCTCTCTCTCTCTCTCTCTCTCTCTCTCTCTCTCTCTCTCTCTCTCTCTCTCTCTCTCTCTCTCTCTCTCTCTCTCTTCCACGACTCCATGGCCAGGGTGGGATGTGTTTGAGTGGTTGTGCATGTACTTGGATGTGCAGGGTTTTCAGAGGGAGCTCAGATGGTAGTGATTGCGCTGGTTGTCAGAGACTATCTGGAGGGTAAGCAATCCTTGCGTGCTGTAGAGCTTGGCTACAGAAACCACACTACCACCACCCCCACCTCCTCCGCCTTCCTCCTCCTCCACCCGCCAGCCCTGCAGAGCTAAAGCCAATGCTCCACATATTCATGTATTCTCCAACCCCTCTTTTTCTCCTTGTTGGTCCAGGGATTTATTAGAATTCTTACTTTTAATAGTGTATCCTCCAGGTAAGGTCATTGTCCTGAAAATAGTACCTTACATTATTCTTTGTTATCTTTATTAAAACGCTTGCAGTAGAGGATCACCAATTATTCCTCCTTGACAATTTGACGCAGGATTTGTGAACCATAAGCTAAGGCTCCAACTATGAGTTATTACCTCCCTCCCAATTGTTCCCTCCATGAGTTCCTTCACCCTGATTAACGGTTCCCAGAAAAGAATCCACTTAATTGAATAGCTAATTAGATGAAGATGAGGAGGCCCCCTCGTGAAGGCTCTGCTTGTTAAACTCATTGCATGGCTCAACCTCCATCACATAGCAGCAGCAGTCGCTCACATGTTCTCCATACACCCCGGTCTTCAGAGCTCTCGCTGCTCTAAAGACTCATGTGGTTTACACAATGTGATACCAATAGCAGAGGCCTCCTATATTTCCAGTAACTAATTAGCTTTGAAGTCGGCCATTGCGTGGGAGTGGGTGTATCAAAGTCACGCCTGCTGTTTTCGTGACACATTGGGAGAAAATCGTAGACTAAACAAACATTGTATCCCCCCTCTCCCCCCCTGATCCTCCTTCTAGAGCGTTCTTTGTCAACTGGCTACAGAAGACGAGGACACTGTGACCCAGATACTAGTGAAGCACGCAAATGTCCCCCCGAGACGCTATCACCTCAGAGTCCTCACAGAGGTATGGTCTCCCATACTTACCATGTGTGTGTTCCTTGAGCACTTTAAAGTTATGCATACTGTTTACCTTGTCAGCTCTCCGTTTTCTCTGTACATATTGAATATAAATGTGTTTTTCAGTCAAATTTCGATTTTTGCATTTATTTATTTATATGTATTTTTGGGATAGGCACATTTTTATTGGCATACCGTACTTTGTGTGGCATGGTATTTATTCTATTTTCTTTTAACAATGTCCCCCAGGATTGATAAAGCACTCTGAAGGTTCCTGTTGTGTGCTGAATGTAAACGTGTCTGTACCTCTGTGCTATCGCCATCAGCTGGTGTCGCATCTGTCTGAGGAGGTGGGGAGAAGCTGCAGCTCCCTCAGCGGGCCAAGTCACAGGTGAAGAGCACGCTGATGTGTGATGTGTCTGCAAAATGTTAAATGATGACAAATCATAGATGAATAGATACTGCAGATTGATGTTTGCACTGATTATGTGTGACCGTCTTTATGCACTGATTATGTGTCACCGTCTTAAAGTTTGTATTTTACCTTTCTCTTTTAAATTATTGTCCTTTGTTTTTGGATGTTGTTTCGATTCATGTCAATGCAAAGCAAAGCACTCTGAAAGGTGCGTGACGGGGGCCATGTTATTAGGGGATGTACATAAAATGCATCATGCAATTCTTTTATGGCTTAAACTTGGTTTAGCCATGAGAAAAAAGCTTGAGAAAGGCTTTGGCAGTTTCAAACACAACAATGTCTTCCCATAATAACAAATTATTTCATGGTTAAGGACCGAACAATTACCAAAAAGGCATTGTCGCCAACACAATAACTATCATTCCTATGCTCCTATGCCTCCAAAATGGAGGTGATCATTGTATTGTGGCGTCGCCATGTTACGCCCTATAAACTTGTGTCAAAGACAACATTTAACCTGGATGTTCTGAATGAAACCACTTCAGGTGTTCATGTGACACCCTTCTGGCTGTGTCAGAGACCTGCATTCCCCTGGTCACATGCCCCGAGGCAGCTCCTCTCATTGGTGCAATGCTACAGAGAGCAGCGACCTGTGTCAGGGCTACTCTGAGCCAAGACTTCCTGGATGCTGTGAGCAGTGCATA
Source organism: Gadus morhua (assembly GCF_902167405.1). NCBI lineage: Eukaryota > Metazoa > Chordata > Actinopteri > Gadiformes > Gadidae > Gadus > Gadus morhua. Next base: position 16,624,874 of record NC_044053.1, read on the forward strand.
TTTAAGGTACAGCAACATTAATGTGATAACCCACAATGCTACTGCTGTATAATTATGTGGCTTATTTGATTAAGTTAATCACTGCGTTAACTAATGCTAATTAATGGTTACTAGACCATTAGTAAACTGTTAATTAACTGTTAGTGATATATGTTATTAAATGCTTATACAGCTTCACACAAGCATTCCTTTTCTGTTTTGTATTTTTTTCTTCCCAGAAATGGTTTATCTTTGGAAAATGAGGCGGTTATGTCCTTGTGGTGCCACAGCCTGCCAAGCCTAGAGGAGGCAGTGATGGGCTTGTTGGACTGTATTCTCAGCAATGCATGTCCCACACTCCACATCATAGAGCAACAGCTGGAACCGTCAATGTTGGTAGGTGGCTTTTGCCTTACAACGTATTGTAAAAGGGTTGTATGTGTATTTCTATGAATAGCAGATGTTTAAACTACCCGATTTGCTTATTAAGGATCAAGTTTGCCTGAAGTTCCCATACAGTGTATATAGCCTTATGTTTGTACCTTCACAAATTGAGTTAAGTGGGTGAGGCACTGCCACAATGAACACGTAATACCTCCCCCTTAATGTTAGATGTTGAAATAAACAGTCTCAAATGTAAGCGTCCCACTTAATAAATCCCCACACACTCCATAGACCTTCAGTTTGACTTTGAGCCTTTCTGTAAACTGTGAAACCAGTGCAGTTACATGGCGATTCCTCATCCTATTTTACTGACTAGTTACAGCATGGCACCCCTTTTCACATCATTGCGTACTACTCGGAAACCCTTGGAATAATTTGTATTGACGCACATCGCCTGGCTCCGTGGCACACGAGTCTCACATCATTTGGCTGCCGCGCGTCCAAATCTCACGTCGTTTGGCGAGGCAACACGTCTTCGCCTCGCCAACGAGCCTGCTGTCACAAGGCCGTTCCTGCTCTGCGCTCCATAAACCAATCCCCCCCCTCTCCCCGACACACGTAATGAGTCCCTGATAATCATCTATTGATTGGATTTTTCGGGCCGGGTTGAAATAATAGGTCACGCTGTGGCTGCAACAGCAACAGTTTGGTGTACTTTTGGAAAAACCAGCGGGGAAGTATTAGAGCCGACCGCAGATGGATCAACAAACATGATGGAGCTAATATGTGCGTGAGCTGTGGTGGTGATACACTCCATAAACAGACAGTACACTAATGTGTTGAATGCAGTCATTTGACACAGCGGAGATACAAGTACCCAAAGCACGCCAAAAGTTAGCAAAAATAGCAGAGAGCCCCAGACTGTTTTCCACATGTTTTTCCACTGGGTGGATTTGCGTGAGAGATGTAGATTGAGAATCAGCCGTCGCTCCATGTGTGAAGGAAGCGTTTTGGCGAGTGTACGTTTGTCATCGGTGTAAGCCATGTTTTTTATCCTGGTATATCCAAGTGACGGTCCGCTGGAGGCCTGCTGCAGAGGTACGAGCCAATGGCGTCTACGCTTTCAAATAAGGCGCCGTACTGCAAGGTTTAGACAGATGTGGAAACAGTATAAAGTATACATACATACACACACACACATGTAGGAAGTGCATGCACAGCGTATTCTGTGTTTGAGCTGACTTCCCCTCTGATTAGGCTTGATCCTCGCGGCTTACGTTTCTGAGAGTTGGTAATCGGGAATGTATGTCCGAAACAGCATGCAGAGGAGTTTTGTAAACAATTTAGATAGTGTGTGTGTGTGTGTGTGTGTGTGTGTGTGTGTGTGTGTGTGTGTGTGTGTGTGTGTGTGTGTGTATCTGGCTGTCAGTTTCCATCGCCCCACCATCACCATGAATGTACTGTTAAATATCTCTACATCTTGTAAGTTTAGACAAACACACACACAAACACACACACACACACACACACACACACACACACACACACACACACACACACACACACACACACACACACACACACACACACACACACACACACACATTCATTCATTCATTCATTCATTCATTCATTCATTGAGATTTGAGCCTGAGGGCAGAGTGTAATGGAGACTGAACTGTAACCATCCCAGTACCCAAGGACAGACATATTGGACCAGATTTAATGTCATACACAAGGGTATGTGTGTGTGCATTAATTTATAACCATGAGGTAAAAAATGACCGGATAGGCAGTAATTTTTTCTTCAACCCCCTTCTTCGCCACACTTGTTTAAAGTGCAATCAAAAAAGGGGAAACGTGAAATTAGGCCCACATTCTTCATACGAGGCCCCCTCTCCCCCGCCCCCCCCCCCCCCCCCCCCCCCCCCCCCCCCCCCCCCCCCCCCCCCCCCCCCCCCCCCCCCCCCCCCCCCCCCGTGATCCACGGAGATGCCGGCCCAATAACAATAAACACTCACTTCCTGGGGCTTTCTGCCAAAAACAGGATGTTTGCTGCGTGCTGTAATTGAGCCTCCTTGAAGACCTGGTGGTGAGGTATGGTGAAGGATGCTTAAGAAACCATCTGTTTTCACTAGTGGAAAACCGTGATGGTTAACACACACACACGCACACACACATGCGTATGCACATGCACATGTATTCACACACATGTGTATCATACACGGATATTCGCAACTGATTCATATAAAAACGTACCATTACCAACCTATGGAGATATGAAACGTTTTGTATGTATACTTTTTTATATAATCCTGCGCTGTTGCGTTATATTTTATGCCCTTTACTCGCCACCTTGAATGCGTTCTTAAATTCAAGAGCATTTGGAAACCCGGCATAAGCTCCCAATTAAACTGAGGGGTTGCAATACGGCACAGAAACACAGAAGGGCGCTGTTGGTGCATTTTTTAGTTCCGACTTGTTTATAATGTTTTCAATGTTATGGCTAACCCTGCTGCCAGGACTTATGTTCTGTCCCATTTCCCCATTGAAGGAAAAGCTCACACTTTTCGAAAAAGAACAAACAAATCTGATCTTTTTAAATTGTATCTCTAAAACAAGCTGGGAATAGCAAACGCAATACAGGCAACCAATCTATGTATTTCTTTGTCTTTCAGCCCAAAGCATGCGCCCAGCACTGTTCTTTGTTCCTGATTGTGAACGACATCTTCAGGTAGGTCCATGCGTGTGCCTTCAGTATTACAGTATAAATGACAGTATAAAAGTGTGCCAGTGATACCCAAACTTGAATGATGTAACGGTGTGTGTCTGTGTGTGCATTGGCGTGTGATGCAGGTTCCTGCTGCAGCAGGAGGGAGGGCATCCGTCGATACCGTCTCTGGTCCGCTCCTTCACCTGCTGTTTCCTCAGGGAAGTGGCCCAGCTCCAGCCTCAGGTACTAGGCGTGTCTCTCCACCTGTGCTTCCAGGGACCACATAAAGACCCCCCTCACCTCTCCACATCCCATCTCTTGACCACAAAGTCCAAAGCAAACAGAGCACGGATTTCCACACCAAAAAGGAAATCGATTTGTATTGTTTAAAAAAGTATTGTTGAAAATATTAATTTTTTTAGTGTACAGCCTTTGAGACTAGAATTGAGCTGACAGGAGGCATCTACATCTTGTGGGATTTATTGATGCTAGAGTCATTCAAGAGTAAAATATTTCAGCAAGTCTAAACTATATATGAAAAGTGAGTTATTTAGCCTGGGGCATTTCCCATGAGATCAAGCAGCCACTAGATGGCGACGATGCTTCAAGTTGACAATAGATACCATTTTAATGATGGCATTTCAGGCTTCTCTAAAGACAAGCTATTACTCACTACTGTAGACTCCAGCACACATTATATCTCCTCCACAATGGCTAGTTTAAAAATGTTAAATTAGCATATTGTGACTCCTACTGAGCTTGATATCAGGGTTCATATGAGTGATATGAGTTTGAGTTAAAATGGGGAGAAAAGGCATTCACATGTAAGGAAAGGCTAATGCATAGCTACATATATGTATATACACAGCATTCATAATGCTTTGCATAATAAAAAAAACATTAAGGATAATCATGAAAAATAAAAGGCAATCATTCGAGAAATGTTTAAATAATATAAAGAATAAGAGGGTAAAGGGATGTACCATGAGCGAATGGTGCTTTGTCTGCTCACAGGTGCGTACACCAATGAAGATGTTCTTCCCTAACGTCCCCCGACAGCTGCTGCAGCCCATGGTCGTCCTGCCGACAGGTATGTGGCCGTCCCTGTGTGAGACCGAGCCCCTCCCAGAGAGCAGGCGGGAGACTTTCAGAAATCAAAATGCTCAAAACAGTGCTCTGTCCACTCTAACTGGCTGTGCAACTGTGTGACGCGAACTAGCGTAGCTCGGCTGGCTGGGTGGCGTGAGTGGGGGGGATTTGGAAGGGTCCATCCTAAGATTCTTGTAAAGAAGTAGAGCAGTACGTGCTCGCCAGCATTTTCATTTATTTGTAATCTATTTGCGATTTTATTATTCATTATTCATTATTAACTCTTGATCAGCATTGGCTTCAGATATCTCCAGGTTATTTTTAAGCTACGAACTGGTTAAAATGTTACATATTGCGGCGTCTTTAATATGAATGAGTGTGTGTGTGTGTGTGTGTGTGTGTGTGTGTGTGTGTGTGTGTGTGTGTGTGTTTTTGTGTCTTGGTTTACATATTGCATGCATTAGTGTTTCAACTCTGTGTGTGTATTTGCGTATCTCTGTGCATGTGTCTCCGTGTGTGTTTCTGTGTGTGTGTCATCCCTAGACAATATCTGCCAACCTTGCGTCCTGACAAAGTCTCTCTGTTCTGGAGAGCCTAAAGAAAGCCGAGGCCAATGCCTTTTTCCAGGGAATACAAGTTATCAGCTCCAAAAAGTGTTTGATGTTGAAATGGGGCATCCCATAATTTGACTGAAGTGGAGGGAGAACGAAGCTTATATACACATAACGTCCCATCCCAAGCCAATATAATCACATAGGACTATAAACACCAGGCGGAGAGACTTCCTGTTCATTACTTGTTTGAAGGCTCCAACATATACATTTAGAATTAGAACATTTAGTCTTTGTACTTGACGGAGTGGAATGATCCGCCAGCCAAGCAAATGTTTCAATAATCCCTGAATTCTTTCAGCTGTCTTATAGTAACATCTTTCCACCATTTGATTGTGGCAGTGTTCGGGGTTGTGTGCGTGCACGCACCAACTAGTAACTAACCCCAATGTTAAACAATCACACCTACTGCACTCCACATTAATTCATTCAAGCATACGCTGCTGGTATGGTGTATCTGTAACAGTGCATTGTGTATTGTTGGTGGTGTATATTTAAGCAGTGACATATCATGTTGAACATGTACATGTTGAAATGGCAGACGGCAAGGATGCTTATCAGTGCAAGTTCAGATTTGCCCATAGGCAAGAAGGTTTTCCTTGGACCCGGGGGGGGGTAAATGTAGGGCCATGGTGTCTCCGAGACAGGGTTAATAATTGCAGCGCGTGCGATGGAGGGGCTGCACTGCATACCCGCCAAAAGAACTGAATTTTTGATTTGCGGTCTCCATCCTTGCAGACCGGCCCTACAGAAGGAAAGTCTGGATGTGAATGGAAGCGTGTGTGGTTGTGGCAGGGCTGGAGACTGGGTGAGGCCGATGGGCTTGGCTGGGGCCTGTCGGTCTGCTTTGAGTCCTTAAACATAGCACCCTGTGGGTGAAATATGCTGTCCTCCCACAAAACAATGCATCCACAATTGCAAGGGGCAGTGGCCTTTCACCCCTTCCCAAACAACGTGATTCGTTTCCCCGGCTTTGATTTATACCGATCGTGATCGATCCAGGAGGAAATGCTTATTGATGCTCCAGTCGCTCGTTGGGCCTCTTCCAGTAAATCTGATTTCTCCAGAGATGCCCCCGGAGGCCTGGAAGGATCACCTGACTTGGATCGCCCAATCCCTACAGAGACTGACCGAGGAGGAAGAGCAGAGCGCTGAAGACACGGCTACCAGGTGTGTGTGTCAGAGAGAGAGAGAGAGAGAGAGAGAGAGAGAGAGAGAGAGAGAGAGAGAGAGAGAGAGAGAGAGAGAGAGAGAGAGAGAGAGAGAGAGAGAGAGAGAGAGAGAGAGAGAGAGAGAGAGAGAGAGAGAGAGAGAGAGAGAGAGAGAGAGAGAGAGAGAGACCGCCATCAGCTGTGTGTATGCGTTGTAAGCTTATTCTGGGGCCTGGATGTCGTTGAGGGAGTTATTAGTTGAACATTCTCCTCAAGCAAGGCCGCAACCAGGGCCTGGTGATCACGGTGGCGGCTCCTTCTAAGTACTCATTAGAGACATAGAGAGAGAGAGAAGAAGACAGGGAGAGACAGAGTGAGAGAGAGACCACTCGAATGAGGGAACCACTCAGCTCGTCTGGCAATTTATTTTAGATATTTTTATATTTTTGGTTAATATTTTCTACATTCTGACAGCCATAATTATATATCAACTGCTTTGACCAATATTGCAAATAATCCTGTATCTGTAGCAGTTCCTCTCTTCCTACCTACCTGGTTACATGCGCACACCTATTGCACAGGAATAGAGTGTCCAACAATGCTAGGCATACCTATTGCTAAAGCAAGTGAGCAAGTCACATGTTTTAGGAGAGGCCTGAAGGGAGGGGTGGGATTTTTTCAGAACAGAATTTTGACTCCTACCATCACTTTAAGCGCAGGGGGCAAATGAAGAGGTGGAAGAATCCGATTTAATGGAGGGGGAACGAGCATAATGGCTCTGCTAAGGAGGGGGAAGATGACCCTGTAGTCTCTCTTGGACTGCAGCTCTCGGGGGGCCCGCTCCGATCCTGGGGTGCCGGAGGAACACCCCCTTCCCCTGACGCCCCCCAATACGGTCATTCCAAGCCAGCGGTGGGAAAGCAGTGAGCGGTCGCTGGGAGTTGTGTTGCACTGAGCGAGGACCCTCAGAGGAACACAGGGGAAATAACACACACACACACACACACACACACACACACACACACACACACACACACACACACACACACACACACACACAGACACACACACACACACACACACACACACACACACACACACACACACACACACACACACACACACAAAATAAAACCTGCCAAAGGCCCAGGGAGGGAGATAGGGGGGAGGAAACGGGGGAGAGGAGAGCTTTAATGTCCGCATTAAGGAAATCCGAGCGATCATATCCCTCTCCTTACTCGAAGCCATCACTTAGCCATTGCAGCTGTTTGGCTCCCTTTCAACACGCTCCTTCGCCGCGCCTTCCTGTCTGTCTCGCTCGTTTTGTAACATTGTGCACTGCAAACTCGGGGGCTGCGCAAGTAATAACACAACAAGAGACGGTTGTAAATATTGCAACAGCGATATGAGTTGAGGTACGGCCCCGCAGTTCAAATGTTCAGTTCAGTGCGTCGTTAAAAGCAAAGCAAAGCCTCGTGGTTGTTCTCTATTTGGAACCGATACGGTCGGAGGTTCTTCATGGGTTTTGAGAGGCTGCCGTACTCCTCCCGTGCTGCAGGGGTCAGCGAGTCGTGTTGGAGGCCTGGCTGCTGCTGGTGCAGTGTGCCCACTGGGTGGAGGTGGCTGTCCAACTGCTGGTGTCCCCTGGGCCGCAGGACCGGGAGCTGCTGCTATGGCTGCTGACCTTCTACCACCACCCCACTAACCGCGGGCACCACAGGACTCTGCAGCTGGTGAAGCACACACACACACAAACGCACGCACGCACACATGCACGCACGCACGCAAACACACACACACACACACACACACACACACACACACACACACACACACACACACACACACACACACACACACACACACACACGAACAAACACACACTAATCCTAGCCCTCTGCCATATATGATAACTGATTTAACATCGCCTAGGGGCCTCTTTTATTCCCTCTGGTGGCTACAAATCAAATAATGCAGCTTGAAATAGGTTCATAAAGTGTGTGTGTGTGTGTGTGTGTGGGGGGGGTTTGTCATCCATGTCACAATACACTGATGTACTTTCGTAATCTCAACAATATATTTTTCAAGCCTTGGCTCAGGCTCTAATTATGAGCCATAACAATAGCTATGACGACAGGAGCTAGTTGCCATCACAACCCTGGTCTTAAAAGTCTTCTTTTTTTTTACTGCCAAAATGAAATGAACAGAATGTAGCAACGGCATGCTATTCCTCTGGAGTCACAATCAGAAACAGACTGAAGCGTAAACCGAAGAACAGATACATTGGAGGCATTTAGCTCTGTGTTCCAATGTATAATCTAATCTCGCTTATGAGAGGGTGTGTGAGCGCAGGGCGGGCTCCACTCAAACCACTGGCCCAGCTCTGTCCTGGTAACTGGGTCACATGGTAACGTGACATCATGGCCCCGCCGGGCGTCGGCGTCGGTGTCGGTGGCCCAGGGCGGGGCCGGCGGTGCCCAGGGCTCCAGAATAGACCGGCGAGGGGCGGATCACACGCTGGGGTGATTAATTATGGATGACCCCCAAAATGACCAGGAGGGAGACGGAGACAGAGGGAGGGAGAGGGGGGGGGGGGGGGGGGGGGACGGACGGATATATATATAAATATATAGAGAGAGAAAGAGTTGGGGATAGTGACCAAGAGAAGGAGAGAGAGAGACCAAGAGAGGTGGAGATAGAGAGAGAGACCGAGATGGAGAGAACAAGAGAGGGGAGGAGAGAGAGAGAGGGAGGAAGAGACCAAGAGAGGGAGAGCGACCAAGAGAGAGAGAGACCATGAGAGTCAGAGCAAGACCAAGAGAGGGAGAGAGACCAAGAGAGAGAGAGAACAAGAAAGGAAGAGCGAGACCAAGAGAGGGAGAGAGAGACCAAGAGAGGTTGACAGCAAGTGAGCGAGGCCGAGCCTAGTTAGCTAGATAAGAAGGTGGGCCGAGGTTAAAGACGTACTATAGCACACAGGGTCTATCGCAACCAGAGAGAGAGAGTGCTAATGAGCCAACATGGGATCGATCCCAAGCCAAGTGTGTCTGGGGGGCACTGTGAGTCTCCCTGGTCTCTCTTCATGAGTCAGACTCACCCTGGCTCTAATGCGTCCTCACTCAAGGTCGCGCACATCTTGCTTTCATTCCCCCGTTTATTGATCTAATATAAGAGAGGCACACAGGGAAGAGTTTTGTTTCCAACTGCTTTCTGCATGTAGGATTTGGCTGTTTGACTTCCAGATGAAAAGTTGTACCCTAATGTGCTCAGAATACCTGTAGGCATCTTTGAGCAGGATGCCCTAGCCCCGGTTATCCATCTAATATGCACTGTAGATCGCATTTGATTAAAGTGTCTGCAAAAGGCTAACGCCGTAACGTGATGTGCCTGATCTAAAATGTGTCACTTTTTAAAATGAACACACAAAGGCACGTGTCAGAGAGGCATGGGGCCACACGACATCCCTCCTCCTGGACCCTTCACCTCTCGACGCATCCCAACCTCTGCAGTCATTGGTGGAGCTCCTGTCACTCCAGGCACAGCCCCGCCCCCTGGCTCCAGAGCTTGTCCTGGGCCTCCTGGTGAACGTGGCGGTGGTCTCTGAGGAGCCGATCGGCAGAGTGTCAGAGGTGGTGCAGACGGTGAGGAAGCGAGCCCCCCATGATGTGGGTGATGAACATTGACTATAACTCTGGGTGTTAAAGTCACTATTCATTATTGATGGGGGGGAGGAGGAAGGAATGTTTCTTACCAACTAAGAAACTATGACAGGTTGAACAGGTTATTATGGGACGAATCCTTTGCTAAAGAACCTAATCAATGGGATGATTATATTTTAAAACAGGATAGAAGTACGATGCTATGTTCACAATGTATGCACACACATTCATCTTTACCGACAAGGATAACAGAGTGCGTGTGTGTTCCTGTGTGTGTGTGTGTGTGTGTGTGTGTGTGTGTGTGTGTGTGTGTGTGTGTGTGTGTGTGTGTGTGTGTGTGTGTGTGTGTGTGGGTCAGGTGGTGCGGCGCTGTGACCTAGTCACTGAGGCCCTGTACGTCCTCAGCTCGGTGGAGCTGGGAGAAGAGGGGGGGGGGCACTGGTCTGGCCACGCCCACCGAGGTCAGCTGAGGATCAGAGCACTCCGGGACACCCTCACACACACAGCCCCGGAGACCTGCTGAGAACCACACACACACACACACACACACGTTTTCCCCCACACACCCTGTAATGGCACACGCGCCCGTAGGGACCACCCTGGCAGTGTTTGGGACTGTTTGGCAGAATGAAAGGAGACAGCGCCGCGCTGGGACGCGTGTTTTCACGGAGGAGAAAGCGGAGGACGGCCCAAGCGGCGCGACATCACTCTGGCGGGAAGCGGCTTGGTAAACGTGTCACAGCCCACCCACTCCCATTGTTGTGTTTGCGGTACGAAGCCCAGCACGCCTCGTACCCACCGCTGACAGGCAGGCGCTCTCTGGAAGCAGCGAGTAATGGGTTGGAGACCTTGTGTTTCTCCTGTGTACGTGTGCTTTTGAATTGAACATGACTTGTGTCAGGTCACGCTGCCAGTGATCGTATTCGCTACATGTTACGTTTAGGAATGACTTTTTCTGCCGATGTTTGAACTCTGATGCTACATGTCCCAGTGGATGAGTTTATTTAGATGGGATTCAGTCTTTGGAGTCTTCATTGTGTTGTATTTATCCATAAATATATTAAACTTGTTAATGTTTATGTTTTGTGTGTGCTTTTGCTAAGCACTATATTTTTTTGCATATGGAGACAGAACCATTTAAAAGATTGACATGATCTGAGATAGATAAATATGTCATCCTGTGTGCAGTTTTTAATCTGAGTCAATCTGACATGCGTAGTAAGGGATGTTACATTAAAGACTGAAGCATCAGTAAATCAGCTTATGGGCAAAGGTTAAATCTCAAAAAGGTTGTACTGATGCAAAATGAGTTGGATATCTGGTTTGGGAGGAGAATATATGGCCTGAAACATCAAAATATATAAATGACTTTGTTAATGTTGAGCTTATTGTAGATATTGTGGTGTACAACAATGGGTAAAGATCCCTTAACTATTTTATAAGATAGTTATGCCAGTCAGGTAGCCCTTTAACTTTGAAGCAGATATGTTTTTATTGTTCTACTTGACATAAAAAATGCACAATGCATACAAACAGTAATGTCTTTACATTGTGAAAACATGAATTGTGAATACAAAAATACCATTTACAATGGCCATCTCATCTCTGGTATATTTGGTAGGTAAAGATGACAGACGCACACATGGGTCAGCTATTGTGTATAAAAACATGACTCACCTGATAGTATTTTCAGTCTAAACTTTAAAACCGGATTGTGACCTCAGACTGAACACATACACATACAGCGGCCCAGAGGGAGTTAGAGGTAGATGGAAATATCTGTTCATCTCTGTAATCCTTTCCTTGTTTACATTCTTTATGCACACAGACATGGATAACTTCTGTCTCAGACCAAAGCAAACAACCGTCCATTCACAGGGGTTGAACAGAAGTTCAGGGCAGGAAACAATGGAGGTAATTTTACTTCACGTTGCAGGGTGGTTGATCATTATCAGGATACGGCAATGCTGTCACACACGCTGGCACAGTAGCTCTTTCATAAGGACATTAACGGACAGCTATCCTGTGTGCTCGACCAGCTGGCCTTCCCCATCGACCGCCATTGTTGGGAGACGACGGTGTCACGGCTGTGAGAATTCTTGGAGCCATGGCATCTATGACCTCTGAGCGCCAAGCTGGTGCCATGAACCTGAAACAAAGACATGCATCACAATCCAATGAGACCCGATTTCAAATCTTCCTGATCTTTTTGCATCGACACAGGGTGTTATTTCAAAGTGGGAATACGGCGCTGAAGATTAACGTTAGGTCATAAGCAGAAATCCGAACAAACGTACAACATGAAACCCAGGGTTATACGACCTACAACAGTAGGGTTGGTACGTGGAAATGTGACATGTTAGACGATGCGGTCCCTCACGCCGACACCATGCCAGGGCGTGTGGCGTTCCCCAGGGTCGGTGAGGAGCAGGCCTGACTCCTGTTCCTGCTGAACTGAGCCAGTGGTTCTGTAGGACTGATAATCAGCTCAGTAGGCACAGGAGTCCCAGGCCCGTGTCTCGGACTGCGCACGATAACTCCTATTCACCGTGGTCGGCACGGCGACCAAACAAACAAAACAACACAAAACTACAAGGAGGGCTTTTATTTTCGAATAATAGGGGAAAAAAACACATCTAATTAAATCACACCATTTTCCACCAGGAATATGCTGTGCAGTCCATATTAATTGGAACGGACAAGACGACCAGCCCGCTCTGACAGACGGTGTACACGATGACTTCTGTCGTCGTGATAACTGGCCGATATTAATAGAGTGGTGACAAGTGGCGCGGTGACTTATGGCGCACAGGAAACGGCTCACCATGATTTAGGCGGAAAGAGTTTATTTTGGTTTGCTTTCTATAACGTTCCTTTGTTCTTCCCGTGTGCAGAGAACCATCCCGACCCCCATTAGAAAGCAATAAATCACCTTCTACATTACAGGCTCGGATGGCAATCCCCCCCTCATTTTAACGGCCCTTTGATAGCCATTACTCTTTAACCAGGCCCTAAATATAGGTCTCAAACTGGCAGCCCTCTTCCACATGGCCCTCATTTCTTATTCACACATCTGTCCTCGCTTAGGCTCCACTTTGCTGGCATAAGCGTAGGGGAAGGTATAATAGCCTTTCCACTTACAATATCCTAGCTCTTACTAAACAGCCAGACGTATGTCACCATTTGGACTTATAGATCGACCATTTCAGAGTGCGTAGAGCCAGGCTTCTCGAATCTAGTAAAACACATGTTTCTGGGACGAATTCCGTGCCGTTCCTCATTTCCCATATCGAACTCCCTCGCCGCAAAATATAGAGACATTTCAATGTGGTTTAGACGGAGTAGTTTCAGAATTGTGAGCTGTCTAGGTCCATTGACACTGAAAAGCAAGCAATCCCAGACAGAGATGTATTTCATCATTGTGCTGATTGATGCCTAATGTATGGGGAGGACATAAATCAACCCACAAATTAAACGAGGCTGACATCGCCGGAATTGTCTCCTCACAAGCGAGCAACCGCATTGTTTGTTCGACGTATCTTGACTTATACGGGAACCGTCCCATGGTGCAATCTGTCACGCCCGCGACTATAATGTGTGTGATTTATGTGCGAGTGGGAATTCCTGCGTTTGTTTGTATCACTGGATCAGAACATTCTGTTTCCTTTCATTTATCTCAAGAACAATTAGGGAAAAAAAGCTAAAAGCATCGGGCAGGAAGGTACGCCGCATTGTACAAATATAGAGAGCCTGATAAGTGAGTAGCTAAGGGAGAGAGGTTAGCCTCTTCTATTTTCAAATGCTTGGCTACGCTTGGTGTTAAACAGTGTGGGAACATGTCCATAAGGACTTGGACTTTTTCTTCTTTCATCCCACAGAGAAAGAGAGATAAAATCTGAATCAATGCATTTATTTATACTTATGCCTTTATCTTATTTTTTTTTACAGCCTAAACATTACCTAGTCCATAATCCCAGGCATAATCATTTAGACCCGGAGCTGAATACTGATTTGCCAATGTATCTAGACACTCCGGCTGGGCTAATATAAAATATATTAAAGTGTCCCACCATGGCAGTAAGTGGCAATGTTCCCCAGTGTCAAATGCAGGCGGTCTCCTCTAGCTTGCTGTTGTTTGCATCACCTTTCCCCCATTCCTGATATATCTCCAGGAATGTCTTGAAATAATACCTTTTAAAAATAAAAATAAACAATGAGGGTAGTGGCTTCGGGAACTATCACAAAAATGTTTTTATTATATAAATCATCAGCATCTCCCTTCCTCATTATTATTTTTTATTATTATTATGATGATTAGTGTGTTCCGGTCGGTAAACATTGTTGCATGAAAATCCCTGAAGAATCCTTGCACTAATAACGAAAAACAAAACGTGAACAGGACGAGGCGAGGAGTGATAATGCTGCTGATGATGAAGATCATAAGGGGAGACTCAGCTTCCAATACAGTGTCTGTCGGTAGGATTAGCAGCCATGAAGTCTCTCTAGGCCTCATTAGAAGCAGTGGTAGCCAGTTAGGCTGGCTCCCACTTTAAATACTTGGCTGCAGCCCTCAATAACAGTACAGAATATTCACCGCTCTCCTTCCCAAAAACCAGCTCTTCTCAAAATTGCAATGAGAGAGAGAGAGAGAGAGAGAGAGAGAGAGAGAGAGAGAGAGAGAGAGAGAGAGAGAGAGAGAGAGAGAGAGAGAGAGAGAGAGAGAGAGAGAGAGAGAGAGAGAGAGAGAGAGAGAGAGAGAGAAGAATCCAAAGGAAATGAACGGGGAGAGACGAGGAGTAAGAGAAAAGGGTGAAAGACAGGAAAGAACCGAAACTACCAGTTTTGGGCAAAGGAAAAGCAGGGGGTAACAAAAAAGTAGCGACAGAAGCGGTGGAGGAAACAAGAGAGTCAAAGAGGGATGGAGAGAAAGGAAGAGAACACGTTAAAGGAGCAAGAGAGAGGGAGATGGGCCGGATGAAGCGTCAGAGCACGGCGTTGGGGGGGGCTCATTAGTAGCGCTGCGCGGGGTTTCCAACACATGAAGTGGCCTCTGAGCTCAGACAGACACACACACACACACACACACACACACACACACACACACACACGGACATGAGACAGACCGCAGGTGAGGGAGCAGAAGGTGGTTATATAAACAGACTGGCAGGTAAAATGGAGGTTGTGTGTGTGTGTGTGTGTGTGTGTGTGTGTGTGTGTGTGTGTGTGTGTGTGTGTGTGTGTGTGTGTGTGTGTGTGTGTGTGTGTGTGTGGGGGGGGGGGGGGGGATTACAGGAGTAGAAAGGTGAGAGGGTGGGAGGCCGGTGGAAGGCCGAGGGGGGCGATATAGGAGAAGATGGAGGATAAAGTTTGGATGTAACAGGAGACGGAGGAGGAGACAATGTCGGCAGCTGAAAGGTCAGGCAAGAGGAGTCTGTGAAGATGGTGGGCTGGAGAGGAGAGGAGACAGGAGGGGAGGAGAGGAGACAGGAGAGGAGAGGAGACAGGAGGGGAGGAGGAGACAGGAGGGGAGGAGGAGACAGGAGGGGAGGAGGAGACAGGAGGGGAGGAGAGGAGACAGGAGGGAGAGGAGAGGAGACAGGAGAGGAGAGGAGACAGGAGGGGAGGAGGAGACAGGAGGGGAGGAGGAGACAGGAGGGGAGGGGAGGAGACAGGAGGGAGAGGAGAGGAGACAGGAGGGAGAGGAGAGGAGACAGGAGAGGAGAGGAGACAGGAGAGGAGAGGAGACAGGAGGTGAGGAGGAGACAGGAGGGGAGGAGAGGAGACAGGAGAGGAGAGGAGACAGGAGGTGAGGAGGAGACAGGAGGGGAGGAGGAGACAGGAGGGAGAGGAGAGGAGACAGGAGGGAGAGGAGAGGAGACAGGAGGGAGAGGAGACAGGAGGGAGAGGAGAGGAGACAGGAGGGAGAGGAGACAGGAGGGAGAGGAGAGGAGACAGGAGGGAGAGGAGAGGAGACAGGAGGAGAGGACAGGAGACAGGAGGGAGAGGAGAGGAGACAGGAGGGAGAGGAGAGGAGACATGAGGGAGAGGAGAGGAGACAGGAGGGAGAGGAGAGGAGACAGGAGGGAGAGGAGAGGAGACAGGAGGGAGAGGAGGAGACAAGAGGGAGAGGAGAGGAGACAGGAGGGAGAGGAGAGGAGACAGGAGGGAGAGGAGAGGAGACAGGAGGGAGAGGAGAGGAGACAGGAGGGAGAGGAGAGGAGACAGGAGGAGAGGACAGGAGACAGGAGGGAGAGGAGAGGAGACAGGAGGGAGAGGAGACAGGAGGGAGAGGAGAGGAGACAGGAGGGAGAGGAGAGGAGACAGGAGGGAGAGGAGAGGAGGAGACAGGAGGGAGAGGAGACAGGAGGGAGAGGAGAGGAGACAGGAGGGAGAGGAGAGGAGACAGGAGGGAGAGGAGAGGAGGAGACAGGAGGGAGAGGAAGAGGAGCAGATATGTGAGAGGAAGAGGCGGAGGCGATACGTGAGAGGGAGAGAACACAAACCTGATGGAATAGAAGGAATGTGTGATGGTAAACACATGTGTTGTGCATTCGGAGGGCGCGGTGTGCACAAACGCACGCACACGTCGTCATCAACGGGTTTTTATTAGAATACCACTGTGATGAAGATTGACATCTCTCTTTGCTTTTGAGATCAGTTCTTCATCTTCCCTCCTTCCTCCTTTCCCCTTTATCTCCCTTCCTTTCCTTCCTTCCTTCCATGCCTCCTCCCTTGATTTCCTCCCTTCCTTCCTGTCTGGTGCTCAGGGTCATGCTCTCCTCAGGTGCAGAACTTAGCCACTGTGAACAAAGAGGAGATCAATCACTGTTCACCAATCAGCTAAGCTCTGCACCTGGCTGGAGACAGAGGTTACAGCGCACCGGCTCTCCGGCTGACTGACTGACGTACGCACACAGACACACGCACACACACAAACACACGCACGCGCATCCACGCCGCTTCATGTATGGCCTGTAGTTTGTTGCTTCCGGTGTCCATTCCAACTCTCGCTGGAAATCGGCATCTTTGGTTGGTTTTGTCTCATTGTATCCAACATCTAAATTCACTTGTGTGGTCTGATCAAATAGTCTGAAACCCAAGTCCCACTCTGTCCTTTACTCCAAAAGTCTGAACTTGATTCTCGCTCCCGCACACACACACACACACACACACACGCACGCACGCACACGCACACACACACACGCACACACACACACACCCACACCCACACACACACACACACGCACACACACGCCTTAAAGGGCACATGCTCTCCGAGAATCATGCTTGCTGGAGGTCAGTTGGGTTCCTAGGGTTGTGTTTGTGGGGGGGGGGGGATTGATACCATGGCAGCCGGCTGGGTCGGGGTTGTGTGGTAATCCCTGGCAATGTGATTTTATCATAAATCACAAATCAGCACGCCAGGAACCCTCACAACCCAGACATGAAAGAACATGATCATTTTTCTCGCTCCCCCCTCTCCCTCTCTCACATGCGCAATCACGCACACTGACATCAGGCCCAGAGACCTGTAGATCCAGCCTCCTCCCCCATCCTCCCTCATTCGTCAAGGCTGAGTGCTTCGGCGTTATGCCCACTCATTAGGCGGATCAGGAGGGATTCCAGAGGTATGTAAGGGGAGGGGGGGGGGGGGGGGGGGGGGGAGAACATACCTGGTGCTGACATGTTGTTTTCACTTCATACCCACCCCACCCCCCGCCCCCCCACGCTGCCTCAGGGTAATCCCACTGTAATCTTAGGGCGTATGCGTGTCAATGAGTCTGCGTATGTGTGTGGGTGTAATTACATATGTCTGTGTGTCGGAGGGCCTTTGGGTGTGTGTAATTGCGTTGTGATTGTACCCTTCTTGCATGCAATATCTACCACCTGTGTGGTTGTGGATGCATGTATGTATGTATGTATGTATGTATGTATGTATGTATGTATGTATGTATGTATGTATGTATGTATGTATGTATGTATGTATGTATGTATGTGTAATGGCCGTTTCTGTTTTTTGTTAAGCTCACTTCGACCCGTGATTTGTATACGCCTACCTAGGCACAGGCGCAGGTGATTTTAGGTCACGCCCACCGCTCTAGCATAGTTGGAAAGTAATGTCGGGCGGCGTGGCATGTTTTGGGCAAGATAAAAAGATTTTACCACACACCTAATACAAGCATTTTGGATTATGGAAATAGAAAACATTTGTTAGAACTTCATGCAAAGAAGACCATTGGAATAAACAGAACTCTATTTTGGAAACTTGTGTTTGTGCGTAAACTTGAAGCCGAATCCACGTCACCCACGGCCTTTAGTTTGGAACATTGGAAAATGGAAAAAAGGCCGTTACATTAAGTAAAATCTTTCTTTCGTTTGGACATCGAACTTGGAAGATATCGAATTGAATTGGATTATCTGTTGGAACGTTTCTGTTGGATTACTGGAATTTGGAAGCCGAAACGAGAAGACGTGAGTAACAGCTGACTGACTAACAGCTGACTCTGAAGCAACCCGCAACGTCGGGGTGGACCCGCTTGAGCTGCAGTTTAAAGACTTAAAAGAAGACAAAGCAAAGACTCTTTAGTTTGAAAACATTCTTTGGATTTTTGCGGAAACAAACCTAGTTGGAACATTATGCAGCAGGAGCAGGAAGATTTGGGAAAGGAAAGGGAAGTTTTAAGTTTAATTAAGAAGCGAAGTGGAAAACTCGGCGCTCTCACACGAAAGCGGAATGAAATTCACACTTTGATCGATAATGGAGAGAATACCACCGTCATTGAAGAACACATGAAAGTTTACAATCGTTTCCTGGAGGAGTTTATGGACGTACAAGTGGCTGTGCAAAGCTTATTGAACGAGGACGAGAGAGAATCTGACCACACCGACTGGTATGAACCCAAATTGATAAGCTGCAGAGAATTTATTGATGACATAGAAACGTGGCTAAAACAAGACGCCTCGCAGGATGCCGCTAATAATGTAAGCGCCGTGGAAAATGTGTCTCACGCTGCATCTCGTAAAAGCTATGACGTAGAGCCCCACGATAGCGTCTCACAGACCGCAAAACCCGCACGCCCCAGTAGCAAAGCAGCTGCGAGCAAGTCCTCTAGTTCATCCTCTGCCAGTAGAAAAAGTAAAACCCTTTCAGAGATGGCAATTCAGGCCGAGCTGGAGCGCGTAACCCTGCTAAAGCAGGCTGACGCGTTACAAGAAAAACACGCGCTTGAACTTGAAGAAGCCCAATTAAACGCAGTAATGAAAGCCAAAAGAGAAACGCTGTCCGTTAAAACTAACTTGGCCATCGCAAAGGCGAAGTCACAGGTGTTTAAAGAACAAGAAGAAACACAAAAATCGAAAAGTCTAGCGTCCTCTGGAGCCTCTACACCCACACAATTCATATCGCCCCAAAGAGCTATGAAACAGACAAAAATGTCACCGGCTCCCGTTCCGTTGTCTACCGTTGGACCTACTACGTCAGTCGCCCCCCCCATATATGCAAAAAGCAAAGCAAAAACACGTCATCTACAGCAAAGTGCAGACAGTAATAATGACCAACCCGATTTAGCTGAAGCAATGCGCAGGCAAAATGAGATTACTGCAATGCTGATTAAGCAGCAGAGACAGTCACCTTTACCACCCATACAAGTACCAGTTTTTGATGGTGATCCCCTGCAATTCAGATCCTTTATCAAAGCATTTGAACAAGGCATTGAGAGCAAGACAGATGATATGCAGGTTAAGCTTTATTATTTAGAGCAATTCACATCTGGGCAGCCCAGAAAGCTGGTGCAGAGCTGCATGCATATGAGCCCACAAACTGCATTCGGAGAGGCTAAAAAGCAGTTGGAGTGGAACTTCGGAAGCAAAGTGAAAGTTACAGCTGCATTTCTGAACAAGGCATTGGATTGGCCAGCCCTGAAAGCAGATGACGGCGTAGGTGTAGCATTAAGATCATACACATTTTTCCTAAGAACCAGTTATAACACAACGGAGGACGCCGGATATTTGGACGAAATGGAAAACTCCTCACACATGAAGGTGTTCGTCTCCAAGCTGCCGTTCAGGATGCGTGAGTCCTGGAGGATGAAAGTGTGCAGCATCAGAGAGGAGCAAAAACGGAGAGTGAAATTCAGAGACCTACTGGACTTCCTGGAAAGGCAAGTGAGAGCTGCAATGGACCCCGTCTTCTGTGAAATTCAAAATACAAGAGCAAAAGCCACAACACCACCAACCCCCAAGTCAATTGGAAAAGCCAAAGGCAGCAGCTTCGCCACCTCTGTTGCTCAGGTGCCACACCAGAGTGACACGCCCAACGTTGGAAATGCAGGCAAAATTCAGTGCTTGTTTTGCAATGACGGCCACATACTTGACAAGTGCACAACATTCAAAAAGAAACCAAACAAAGACAAAATTACGTTTTTACAGAGCAAAGGCGTGTGCTTTGGATGCTTAGTACAAGGTCACTTAAGCAGGAACTGTCAAGAAAGGCTGACATGCCGCACCTGCAGTAAGAATCATCCAACAGTTCTGCACATCGAACCAAAACCTCAGAACACCCCAGCCGACCATGAAACACAAACGGTCTCCAACGCACTTGTGTCCTTGGACTCTGAAGGTGATACTGGGGTCGGTTCTAAAGAATGCTCGCTGTCTGTTCTACCTGTCAAAGTCAGACTAAACAAAAGCACAAAAGTAATCGAAACATACGCTTTCTCGGACCCAGGCAGCTCAGCCACATTCTGTACCGAGTCATTAATGACTCAGCTGAACGCACCTGGACAAAAAATGGACATACTGCTGAAGACGATGGGGCAGGAGAAGTATGTGAGTAGTCATAAGATCTCTGGCTTGGAAGTAGCTGCCTTAAATGACAACAAATTCTTGAGACTGCCAGATGTGTACACTCAAAAGTCAATCCCTGTCACGAAAGACAACATACCCAAAGAAGAAGACCTTAAAAAATGGCCTTACTTACAAGAAGTGGAACTGACGCCCATCAATGCAAGTATTGGACTGCTGATTGGTGCAAACGCACCTAAAGCACTGGAACCATGGAAAATAGTCAACAGTGAAGGTAATGGACCCTACGCTGTCCAGACTAGTCTTGGATGGGTCATCAACGGCCCACTTGGACAAGAAGATAGCGACGACAGCGATACAGCTTCCGTACAGGTGAATCGCATCTCATTAGGAAAATTGGAAGAAATGTTGATTAAGCAGTATAATCAAGATTTTGTCGAACAGCACTGTGACGAACACGCTGAATTGTCTGTGGAGGACAAACAGTTTATGGAAATACTGTCAAGTGTGAGCTCCATTTACGACCCACTAGGGTTCTTAAGCCCGGTGATACTCCCCGCAAAGCAGATTCTGCAGCAGCTGTGCAAGTTGAAGCTGGCGTGGGATGAGGCAATACCACCAGAGATGGCACAAACATGGCAAAGGTGGGTGGATGATTTGATTCTGTTACACTCATTCAGTGTCAGAAGATGCTTCACACCTAGTGAATTTGGAAATGTAGAAATGGCACAGCTGCATCACTTTTGTGATGCCAGCGAAGTTGGATTCGGTGCCGTATCATACTTACGGCTAACTAACAGCGAGAAGGAAGTGTGTGTTGCTTTTGTTATAGGCAAAGCAAGGGTGGCTCCACTCAAGCACGTCACCATACCTCGCCTGGAACTGGCTGCAGCAGTCGTTGCTGTGCGCCTGGACAAGATGCTGTCAAAACAGTTGGAGCTCAACCTCAGTGAGTCAGTCTTTTGGTCCGACAGCATGACCGTCCTAAAATACATCGCAAACACCACCACTCGCTTTAAGACCTATGTAGCCAATAGAGTTTCCATCATAAGTTCACTGTCTAATGTCGGTCAGTGGAGACATGTTGGCTCTAAGATGAATCCTGCAGACGCAGCTTCGCGAGGCATGAAAGTTGGAGCCTTCCTGAAGTCCTCAACCTGGATCACTGGTCCTGACTTTCTCGGAAAAACCGAGCGTGAGTGGCCAGCAAGCGTGGACAAAGCATCGCTGCATCCGGACGCTGACCCAGAAGTGAGAGAGGAGGTCCTTTCCTTCGCCGCACAGGCGGAAGAAGTATGTCCCACCACTAAACTGTTGCTGCACTTCTCTAGCTGGACAAGGCTCAAGAGAGCCGTGGCATGGATTATGAAACTGAAAGAAAAGCTAAGGCTAAAGATAAAAGAAAATGCACAATGTGGAGATCAAACTCCTGTCAAACAGGTAAAGAAAACAAACTACTTACCACTCACAGTCGATGACCTGCTCTTAGCAGAGGAGGCAATAGTGCGCTTTGTGCAAAAGAAACATTACTCCAGCGAATTGGCTGCACTGAAATCAGGTGGTGTAAAGAAATCCAGTCAACTGTACAAACTTGACCCCATTGCCATTGATGATGTATTGAGAGTTGGTGGTAGGCTGAGCAGGTCCGCTCTACCTGTGGAAACAAAACACCCTGCAATACTACCAAAAGAAAGTCACGTCTCAAAGCTCATTCTTCAACATGTACACAATAAAGTTGGTCACAGGGGAAGAAATCATATGCTCTCAACCCTACGACGAAAGTACTGGATTCCTCATGCAAATGCAGCAGCCAGAAAGATCATCAGTGAGTGTGTGATATGCCTAAAGCAGCGCCAAAGACCAGGTGAGCAGAAAATGTCTGACCTGCCTGTTGACAGAGTCACAGCTGATGCCCCACCATTCACACATGTGGGCCTAGATTATTTTGGGCCAATAGAAGTTAAGAAAGGCAGAAGCCTAGTTAAAAGATATGGAGCACTTTTTACTTGCCTAACCTGTCGCGCAGTACACCTGGAGGTGGCGCATTCCCTCAATACAGATTCCTGTATAAACGCCATCAGGAGGTTTATCTGCCGCAGAGGCCAAGTCAAAGAAATCCGGACGGATAATGGAACCAACTTCGTCAGCACAAACCGTGAGTTGAAACAAGCCATTGCAGAGTTGAATCACAGCAAAATTCAGAAACGCTTGGTGCAGGACGTAAAAAGATTGCTGCGTTCTGTAACTAACCAACAAGCCCTAGACGATGAAGCCCTGCAGACAGTCTTCTGTGAAGCGGAGGCCATACTGAACGACCGTCCAATCACCACCTCCTCTGGCGATCCCAATGACATCGAGGCCTTGACTCCAAACCACCTTCTTCAGCTGAAAGGTAAACCCATCTTGCCACCAGGTTTATTCAAGAAGGATGACCTGTACGCTCGGAGACGCTGGAGGCAAGTGCAATACATCGCCGACCTCTTCTGGAAGAGGTGGACGACCGAGTACCTCCCTCAACTGCAAGAGCGGCAGAAGTGGAACAAAGTTCACAGAAACTTCACAGTTGGTGACATCGTGCTCGTGGTGGAAGAGTCCGCACCCAGAGGTGCGTGGCCCATTGGGCGCATCACCGACACCATGGCAGACTCCAAAGGGTGCGTTCGACGGGTCCGTGTCAAGACACAGACCAACGAGTTGGAAAAGCCCATCACCAAGATCTGCCTCCTGGTGGGGGTAGTTTAAGGGGCAACAGTGAATGTTCGCCTCCAACGGAGTCATGTTCTTGAACCTCTGACTCTACACATCTACAGATGCTCACTTACTGATTTAGTCCGTGATGCAATAGGCGTCACAACCTTTATGCTGAAAACATGCACACAGTCCATAAGCACACAGAACACATGCACACAGACCATTGCATACACTTGAAGCCTTTTTTTTCCCTTTCAAGAAGAAGAATTTTTGTTGTTTACGGACCGAAAACCATTTGTAAATGCACTTGAGTATGAACTTTAATAACAATGCAAAAAAACCACAAAAAAGAAAAAAAAAGGAAAGCAAATAGCATTGAATTGTATGTAAGCTTACATTTTTCACCGTACTTGTAATGGCCATTCACTTGTATATATTGTATATAGATTTATAATTACTTGTTGTTCAAGAATTAGGGGCCGGAATGTAATGGCCGTTTCTGTTTTTTGTTAAGCTCACTTCGACCCGTGATTTGTATACGCCTACCTAGGCACAGGCGCAGGTGATTTTAGGTCACGCCCACCGCTCTAGCATAGTTGGAAAGTAATGTCGGGCGGCGTGGCATGTTTTGGGCAAGATAAAAAGATTTTACCACACACCTAATACAAGCATTTTGGATTATGGAAATAGAAAACATTTGTTAGAACTTCATGCAAAGAAGACCATTGGAATAAACAGAACTCTATTTTGGAAACTTGTGTTTGTGCGTAAACTTGAAGCCGAATCCACGTCACCCACGGCCTTTAGTTTGGAACATTGGAAAATGGAAAAAAGGCCGTTACATTAAGTATGCGCATGTATGTATGTATGTATGTATGTATGTAAGTGGACGTGCGTGTCTTCAATAATGCTGGAATGCTTGTGCAAGTCGCTATTACATAAGATAGCGACTTGCAGGGACTCGGAGAAGGACATGAGGCAACACACACACCCTATGCATTCACAAACATATTCATGCAAGCACACACAAACACAAAAAAAACACACACACACACACACACACACACACACACACACACACACACACACACACACACACACACACACACACACACACACACACACACACACACACACACACACACACAAGCGGTGCTGGTTCTTCCATCATTTTAATTGGCGAGCGATTTGGCGCCGCACTTAGTTGACCGGTACCATCCATCGCTGTTTACAGGCCCTGGTTTTGTTTAAGCCAATGGGACACAACGGCTAACAATATGTCAGAATTCTTTACTTCCTCCATCTGGCTCCCCACTGCCTCAGTAGCATCCAGGCCCCGCAGAGAGCCGCAGCAGAGAGCTGCACCGTCATGATGAAATATGTGTGTGTGTGTGTGTGTGTGTGTGTGTGTGTGCTAGGGGTTACGGTATATGTGTACATCAAAGATATTTATCAGGACCAGGCCAGGCAGAGAGCACTCACTGAGAAAGCTTTTCCCCGTCCTGTGCAAGTACATAAAGCTGTCTTCTCACGCGCGCCTGTGTGTGTGCAACGTGTGTGTGTGTGTTTGCGTGTGTGTCTGTCTGTCTGTGTGCGTGCAACGTGTACAAAGTGTGTGTGTGTGTGTGTGCGTATTTGCTCGATGGGTGTGGGTGTGTACAGTGTGTGGATGTGTGTGTGTGTGTGTGTGTATGTGTGTGTGTGTGTGTGTGTGTGTGCCACGTGTGTGTGTGTGTGTGTGTGTGTGTGTGTGTGTGTGTGTGTGTGTGTGTGTGTGTGTGTGTGTGTGTGTGTGTGTGTGTGTGTGTGTGTGTGTGTGTGTGTGTTTGCGTGTCTGCAGATAAAGGTGTCCTGCGGTGACTTGAGTCACAGCATAAACAAGGCATTTGGGCCTGGAAGTCATTCAGGTTGATAGAGACAAATATCCGTCTTCAAATAATCACCAAGGGACTCTTCTGGTCCAGCAGTCCCCCAATCAGAACCTTTCCCTCCCCCTTTTGCTTTCTTCCTTTTATCTTTCTTTCCTTCTTTCTTGTGCCTGTGTACGAATGTGCACAGAGGAATGTTGAGGTAAACAGCAAGAAGTTAGTCTGACTTCTTCTGAGTAAGCCAACCCGGACCAAAGCCTGCCTGCCTATCGTTTACTTTGAGGAATAAGTTCCCCACAATGCCCGGCCTGACAAACACATCCTGTCATGGCCTGGAGAATTCTATACACACTCATATACAGAATAGCAAACACACACACACACACACACACACACACACACACACACACACACACACACACACACACACACACACACACACACACACACACACACACACACAAACAGACACACACACTGCCTAGTTAGCCCGGTGACTTCAGCTAGGACTATGCATGGGACAGATGACATCAGGGATTCAGGATGGATTCAACACAAAGGTCTCTTGGATAAAGCCCATCAGATGGGCAGTTACAAAATAGACATATCAAAGCTCCCATTGACACGGTAAAAGAAGAACACAGGAAAATGGCTGCTGTTGTTAAGTTTAGATAGGTGTGTGTGTGTGTGTGTGTGTGTGTGTGTTTGGCAAAAAACTGAAAACGTACAATTCGATTACATGTAATAACACAATTCGCTTCAGCGGTGCATTGTTTCCACCAGGGGAATTCAACATAGTTTAGTATGTTTGCTGTGCATGTCCATCTAAATCCCTTTCACAGTAAATGAACGGTGACCTTATCAAAACATACTTTTAACCACATTTCTTCGACTCAGGAAAAATGAATGCTGGTAAAGCTGGAGTAAAGATTCAAGTCCGATTCAGGGATAAGGGCTCGCCATTGGCTTGGTGAGACAATGCTGATATTCACATTTGGGATGAATATCGGTCTGCAGAGAGAATCCCAATGTCCTCTTCTGATTGGGCCTTTTTCACCCCGACTAACTCAACATGGGTGTACAATGAAACATGTCATTTATAAACCAATGAGGGTTAAGCCTGACAGATTACCTGAGACGTCATAGGATCATCTCCTCCACAACTCTGCGTGCTGATTGGTCCATCTCCTCCTGAACCAATGAGAGACAGCGGCGGGCGAGAGCCTGCTGATCTGCCTTCTCCTGCACCATCAGCTCCCCATACAGATAAACTCCCATGGCCTGAAACACACACACACAAGCGCACATGCACACACACACACACAAGCGTGCACACGCAGGCACACAAACACGTTATACAATGTTGGATTGTATGTTTCTCGCAACTTAAGCGGTGCAGTCCGTAGGATTTAAGAGCTATTATTTGAGTGTTTTTGAGTTCTATTGACAAATTTACTTATTGTAAGTCGCTTTGGATAAAAGCGTCTGCAAAACCATCTTGCCTGTCAAATCACAGGTGTGCGAGAGCAAACTTATCGATGGAGGAGAAATATAGGGAGGGAGGGAAGGACTAGAAAATAATTGGACATTTTTTTGGTTGATTTGTTGCAAACTCTCTTAATATCTCTCCAATCGCACATAAAGCACCTCTACTTCAATGTATACTATAATGCCTATGTATACCTCAGACTAAACAAAAAAAGCTGCGTGCATTTATTAATTTACCTGGTCGTGAACCAGGAAGTGTTGGACATCTTGGTAAGCCTGGGAATGCCCGTGTTTCACCACCAGTTCACACCAGCGATGCCTCACCTGGGAGTAGAGCAAACACACACACAAACAAGTCCCTTAAGATCACTGCATTTTTGTACCATTGACCAAAAAATGACCAAAGAAATAACGTGAATTGAATTGAAGAAGATATAAGCATCCTCTCTAAATATAAAGAAAACTAAGCTTTTGCAAACCTTCATTCAAGGAACAAAACTAGAGAACATTGCACTGACATGCCAATTTAAGGTACACCGGTAGGATACAATGTTTATTTCTGTTCATTTTGCCTGACCATGACATAACTTCTCAAACCTAACCTAACCTCTCAATCTCAAAATCTTGGATGCGGATAAATATGGATTTGCACTCATTTCCTAACATGTTCTGCTCTGAAATGTACATTTCATAAAGTGATCTGTCAATGTCCATATACAGAATTGTAGTGGTTGAACGTGTTTATTTTGTGCTGTCATGCTTGATTGTGACTGTGTGCCTCTGTGGATGGCTTTTAGAGTTTGTGTGTGTGTGTGTTTCTGTATCTGTGTTTGTGTGCATGTGTGTTTGTTTATCTGTGTGTGTGTGTGTGTGTGTGTGTGTGTGTGTGTGTGTGTGTGTGTGTGTGTGTGTGTGTGTGTGTGTGTGTGTGTATGTGTGCATGTGTGTTTGTTTATCTGTGTGTGTGTGTGTGTGTGTGTGTGTGTGTGTGTGTGTGTGTGTGTGTGTGTGTGTGTGTATGTGTGCGTGTGTGTGTGTGTGTGTGTGAGTGTGTGTGTGTGTGTGTAAGCCGATGCCAGGTTTCTATTCCAGAAGGATCAATAGGAGCTCTGTTGCCGCGGTTACAGGAGAGTTCAGAGATGGGTTCTGCCCCCACTCTCAGCCATCATCTGATTTGTGTGCAATGCGTACGTATGTGTGTTTGTGCGTCTGTGTGTCTCTCCGTTTGTGTGTGTGCGCGTTATTCGCCAATGGAACTTGAGTGCATTAGTGGTCGAGACACATTGTCAGATAATTGGATCCCAGTGTAAAAATGCTTTCTGAAGCATACTTTAACGACTTTTCCATGGATGTTTCAATCCATTTCCTTATCTGGCCATAAAGCACATGTCCACACAAGGATCACAGAGGTTCAGGGGGAGTGTCTTTTCTCCCCGACAGATCATCTTTCCTCTCATTGGCTGATTGGCCGTGTGTGCCGACGCCACAGCGAATAAGCTCTGGAGGCCGCCTGACTTGTGCTGCGCTATTACCTTGATTGGAACACAAGTTAACACGTCTCCTTAGGACGCAGAGGCTGCCGCGCGTGTCAAGGGGAAAAATAAAAAAATTGCCTGTGATACAATTGAGTTCTATTGAGTCTGAGCTCTTTGTGTGTGTGTGCGTGTGCGTGTGTGTGTGCGTGTGCGTGCGAACGCTCGTGCGGTGGCTGTACTGAGGGACCATTGTGCTCGTTCCCCTTGTTTTTACAGCATTCAAAATGAGGCTGGGCAACGCACCATTGCCAACAGCCACATTCAAATTGCCTCCGTGACCTGCTGCATAAACATTAGGGTCACCGGCGACGGTAGAGCTCCCTCTCACTCGTCCTCGCTCTGCTCCGCTGGCCTTCATCTGCTGATGTATTCATACAACAAACACCATGTTTCTTTCCATAGTCTTCTTGATATACACACACACACACACACACACACACACACACACACACAGATATGCATATGAATACTCAACTAAATGCACAAGGTTGCCGACAAAAAGGGCTACTACGTAAATGAAAGCATGTATTGTTTTTGAACACATTTGTTTGTGTTTTTGAACACAGACAAGAGTAAGGTGGGAAGTAAGACCAAAAGAGGGACAAAGACAGAGACAGAGACACAGAGAGAGAGCATGGGAGAGGGAAGAGGAAGAGACTGAGAAAGAGAGTCAAAGGGAGAGGCAGAGAGAGAGAGAGAAGCTTAGCGAGCGAGAGGGAGACAGAGAGAGGGTTAGAGAGAGTTTAGGGAGAATATATGCCCTTAGCTCCAGCCCTGCCCTGCTGGCCTG
Source organism: Gadus morhua (assembly GCF_902167405.1). Taxonomy (NCBI): domain Eukaryota; kingdom Metazoa; phylum Chordata; class Actinopteri; order Gadiformes; family Gadidae; genus Gadus; species Gadus morhua. The sequence goes on from NC_044053.1 coordinate 16,653,635, forward strand.
TGCAACCCCAGCAGCTGTTCCGTGTGCTGGGTTACATTCCTGGGGAGAGCCTAGAGGGGAGCAGCTGCCTGGTACACCTCTCCATATGCCTTACCCCCCCGCCCCCACACACACACACACACACACACACACACACACACACACACACACACACACACACACACACACACACACACACACACACACACACACACACACACTCCGCCCCACCGGACCCCCCCTGCTTTGGCCCCTCTGATGGCACACGCAATCACACAACTGCATTCCTTTGTATAATATTGCCTCATTACCCCCCTCCATCCTCCAACAAACACACACACACACTCCCCTTCCTCCCTGCTCTTCTTCCTCTCTCACATAGACAGTGACACAAATCCACACACACACACACACACTTGTGCAGAAAGTTACAGAAGCAAGGCCGACGGCACCCATCGTATAAGCCTCCTCTTCGTGCGAACATCGTCCCCCATGGATGCAGAGATAAGCCTGTGGGTGGAGGAGAGGTGGAGGAGCCCAACGCTCAGAGCACCACGCCGTATAAACCCTGGTACGTAAATCACGGTTAACGACGGGCCTTCATTCACTCACTACGGCCCTCGTGAGGAGGCCTCGTGAAACACAACAACGTGCCGTATTTCCTCGGCGTGTTAGAGGGATTGAACCAATCAAAGGTGTCTTTCCTCTGTGTGTGACCTCAGTCTTCCTCTCCATCGCATCCGACCCCCCCCCCCGCCTCCTCTGCGTGGGTACAGGAGAAGGCTTGAAGTGGGGGGGGGTCGGGTCTCCAGTGACCGGGCAGGGTTAACCTCACCTAGGCGCTGGGGGAACCCGGTACAATGTGGCCTGTGTGGTTGACCCACAGATGGCCCTTCAAGCATGCATGCAATGGTGCACACGCACGCACGCACGCACGCACGCACGCACGCACGCACGCACGCACGCACACACACACACACACACACACACACACACACACACACACACACACACACACACACACACACACACACACACACACACACACACACACACACACACACACACACACGAGGATGAAGGAACGGCAGCCATCACATGGGACTCGTGAACGGAAGGGAACCAAAGTCACGCTCTCTCTCGCACTGGCTCTCTCTGCTTGTGTCTCTCTCTCTGGCTGTGTCTCTCTCTCTGGCTGTGTCTCTCTCTCTCTCTGGCTGTGTGTCTCTCTCTCGCTGTGTCTCTCTCCCTTCCTCTCTCTTTCTGTTTGACACACTTGCGCACACACTCACACATGCGAGTGCACTTGGCTTGGCATGGCTGCACACACAGACACACACACAGACACACACACACACATAGACACACAAGCACAAGTGCACACACACTTGAATAAAAATGTGGTCACATTTAAATATAATACATATACATGGGGCACATATTCCCAACTGCTCTCACACTCATTCCGGTTCTGCAGCCCTTGAGCGAGGGCTCACACGCCACAGACATTGTTTCCTCACACCATGCAGGATAAACCGAGACACGTTTAAGAACGTAGGCATTGGAGTTAGTCTGCTCCTCTTTCAATAACCCTCACCCTGATGAAGGGAAGCAACCATCAAATAACTCGGATGTCACAGCCTAATAAGGTAATGTCACCAGAAGAGGAGGGGAGAGAGACAGAGAGAGAGGGAGAAAGACAGTGTGAGAGAGAGAGGGAGAGAGGGAGATAAATGGACACAGTTATGTGGACAGACAAAGGTGATTAAGCTCGTCTGAATGACATTACTGACATTAGGTCTGGATCATTGCCTTCAGCTAGGTTTGTGTGTGTGTGTGTGTGTGTGTGTGTGTGTGTGTATGTGTGTGTGTGTGTGTGTGTGTGTGTGTGTGTGTGTGTGTGTGTGTGTGTGTGTGTGTGTGTGTGTGTGTGTGTGTGTGTGTGTGTGTGTGTGTGTGTGTGTGCGTGCGTGCCTGGGTGCATGTGTTCAAGAGTGCATTAGTATGCACATAATGACCCTGTGTATTTTTAGCGAACTCTGAAAGTTTTTCCGGGAAATTGCAAACGAATTCCCCTCAGGTCTGCCAGCTTCATCGGACCCCCAGGGCCCCCAGACTGCACGCATGAACACACACCTGGGTCTCACACACAACCTGTCGTTTACCACACCTCCACCCAGAACACCTATTACATTCATCTGTTATTGAAGAAGAATTTGCATGGGCTTTGTGCCGTAAAGGACAAAGAGAGGAGAAAGACAGGAAAGTGGGCTGAGAGAGAGGATAGGCGGAGAGGCGTTTTGCCAGCATGCTTCGTGTGAGCATGTCTGAAGTGTGAGTGGGTTGAGCCACCGCATCTAACGGGTTGATTTCAGCGTTTGACTATAGAAGAGCATTATTAAAATGATAGACACGGGAATGTGTGTATGCGTGACAAAACAAATGCAACTTTTATTACGGGGTGCTGTGTGCATCGCATGAGAGGTACAGTGATTAACACTCCGGCTAAGTATCACGCAGACACAAACCTATGAAATATTCATGGGATCTTTGCTCCTAAAAGGAGGAGTGTGTTAATGATAGGGCTAATGGGGATAGAGGGACTTAAGAGCAACTGTTTTCACAGAGACTCACTCATACACGTCTGTATTTATAGAAGAAGCTGAAAATAATGGCATACCATAAGAAGCTCAAACAATTGGCATCTGAATACACTGTACAGGAAAGCACATGAACCCAGTGCCCCTACACTCTCCCCCTCCCCCCACACACACAAAGAATATATGCTTGCACAGACAAGCACACGATGCACAAGTGCAAGCACATACACCCATCATTAAAGTCTAAGCCTATAATAGTACCATTAGGTAGGGCGCTCTTCTAAAAATTGGTAGAAAATACTTGCAGGATTATGTCAGTAATGACCACAGTAAAGATTGAATCTGCAATTACAGCAGAATTTACTACAGAGCACTAAGCACACTGCCTTTGGGATAGGTAGGAAAAGTCTTCTGTCAATATGTTTTAAGGTGCCTTTTATGTGCAGACATCATATCCTGGGATGACTAATCCTAATTGTCTTTGTACGATGCGTGTACGCCGGCGTGTGTACGTGCGTGCCTGTGTGTGCGTGCGTGCGTGTGCGTGCTTGTGCGTGCGGGTGCAGGCTCGTACCTCAGCGTCCTGCGTGTGAAGGTGGTAGGTGGTGTTCAGAGATCGCAGGGTGGAGCTGCTCAGCACCTCCTCCTCCAGCAGCAGCTCCAGCAGCAACACCAGCCTGTCTGACGTCAGCTGGGGGCCACACGCAGGGACAAAGAGGCTCGGGTTAGGGTCCGCTGACTGATGTACAACCAGCGATAAAATAACAAGGGTAACACCCATACCCAAAACAAACAGCAGAAAATAGAGAGCATAATTAGACAACAGACACACATACGCATATACACCCTCACCAAAAAAAAAAATGGTGTGGCTGGCAATTTGCTTACTTATGCAACAACTTATCGAATAAAAATGGATAATATCCATGCGGCAAAGAAACTATAGGAAATACAGCCCATAATGAACACACACGCAAATATATGTGGGTGTCCCCCGCAACAACTGCAAGGCCAGCAAAATGATCTGGATAGCTGAATTACTAATTTCATAGAGAAGGTGTTCACAGTGCCAAATTATGTTTACATTTATCAACAAGAGCGGGGTCTTCGTTTTGTTCTATGGAGAGTGTTGGCAAAAGAGTAAAAATTGCAGGGGGGAACCTGTGGCTTAATAAAGGTTATTATAAAATGATAAAAAAGTTATCATGTAGGTTTAATCGCTCTCGCTGCATTTGAAAATATATGAATAACAGAGGTATGAAATCCTAAATAACATGAGGAAAGAGGGTAAAATATTCCTTGTACAATTATAGGAAAATTAGTTTGCAGCTTTCTCGACTTTCTCCCTCCAGTTTTAAAGGAGAATGTTTTGTATACGGGTATCAATACCTCACTATTGTCCTGAGGATGATGTAAGAAACAGGTTTTCTTGATATAGAGCAGAGAGAAATGAGACATTCTCTTCTCTTTAAGGACTAATCTCTCCAGGGACAGTCATGAGTCAGAGATGAATTGGAGCATTATTCAAGGATGTGGGCAGCGATATGAGAGAGTGATTTCTTTCTCCGGGGAAGGGCCCACGTGTTGTTGGGAGCTGTGCCCAGCCTTGCCTGCGTCTCACTGGGATACCACCCGCACTGTCAACCCCCCCCCCCCCTCCACACACCCTGGTCCCATACTGAGACACAATTAAAGACACAAGGATCCAGAGAGAGCAGGCAGGGCCGTAGGGAACACACGTGTTGAACTGTGAACACTGCGTGTCTGTGTGTGGCTTTTTGACCGTGTGTGTGTGTTTGTGTGTGTGTGTGGGGGAGGGATTTTTTTGTGTTTGTGTGTGCGTGCATGACTGAAAGACATATGCATCAAAGAAGAACATAGGGGGCAAATGAGTCATTGAAGAAAAAAAAAAGAAAGAGATGAAGAAAGTGAGCCAGAGAGAACAAAATAAGTGAAGAGAGCGCTGATGGCAATGCGGAGAGGCAGAGGACGAGAAGCAGAGCAATGGAAGGAAGATGGTAAACCACGAAGAGCCAGCAAAACAAGAGGCAGACACGAACGCACACAGCAAACAGAAAGAATGTTCAAAGTGTTGCCAAGCGTTCAGCTCGAAATAGATGAAACACTTCAGTCATTTCGCCTCACTGTTTTCCCTTGCATGAACCAAAAAACTGCTGCTTTCCATCTCCGTGACACTCTTTAGCAAACATCCTCCCGACTAAGATCTGCTGGGAAATACCTGCAGACACCCCGAGATCAGGACCCAGCGCAGCATAGAACAGTCGGAGCGGAGGGAATAGCATTCATACAGAAGCTGGCGGCATGTCAAGTCAAGCAACACTACTATCACACACACACACACATACACACACACACACACACAGATAACCCAAGCACACACACACACACACACACTCACGCAGACACACACAGTCAAACGCGGTCATCCAACCCCAGCAAAAGGTCTGAATTTCTTTGCCTCCCTCCTTTCCAATCTCCCTTCCTCCCCTCCTGTTCCACTTCCACTTCACACAGTTTTGTATGGGTGGGAACGGTGGGAGTGAGTGGTGTTTTTCTGCAGAGGCCCCTCCATCTATGTCGGTAATACAGGGCCCACAAGGGTGGTATCCCCCCCCGAACTGCCTCCCATCGCCTTTGAAAGTTGAGTGGAGCCCCCAGCGATAAACCCCTGCTCTGTCCAAACTCTCAGCTCTCTCACCAGCGTACACACACGTATAACACAAACGTATCCCAGGAATGGTAGACAAACAAGCCCATACAGATGCACATGCGCTACAAAACACACAGTGTGCATTGTCTGACGAGAGGGCCCGGGTCTTACAACAATGGCTGTTACGTCTCTCTCTCTCTCTCTCTCTCTCTCTCTCTCTCTCTCTCTCTCTCTCTCTCTCTCTCTCTCTCTCTCTCTCTCTCTCTCTCTCTCTCTCTCTCTCTCTCTCTCTCTCTCTCTCTCTCTCTCTCTCTCTCTCTCCCCCTCTCTCTCTCTCTCTCCCCCCTCTCTCTCTCTCTCTCCCCCTCTCTCTCCCCCTCTCTCTCCTATCCAATCAATGGACTTCTGCAAGGGTTGGTCATCGCACGAAACACACACACACACGGCACATGTTCTCTCCCTTAGCCACCGCACCCCTCTTCCCTCTAGCATTTCAGACAAGGCGCAGATTGTCGTAAAAAATAAAGATAACGCCCCCATTCACATACTGACCTCTCAACCCCCCCCACCCCCCATCCCACATACACATCCACGACAATGGCTTGAGAATCGTCATGCATGCACACAAACGACACACGTACCCACAAGGCGGATATAGTCTAACAGCCTGCGACACAATAAAACTGACTGTTCAGCTGTTTGCTAAACTATATATATATATATATATGTATACAGTATGTATATATATATCATTTTTGTGGGGGAAAAAACTGTTGCCACGGGTCATGCCAATGTGAAGCTTTGAAGCAGTAAATTAATTACAGAGGGTTACATGTGGTTAAACTCCCAGAGTGTGTGTGGGTTGGTAGGTTTGAGGATATGTTTGTTGAGTGTAACTTGAAACATGTCTTTCTTCCAACCAGTGGCATTGTATCACAAGGCATTTCTAGAGTGCAGAACAAATTAGAATAAGAACAATTGAGCCTTTTTCCGGTCCATTTCTCCTAGTCCCTTGACATACACACACACCTGACTAACCCCCAACGCACACACCCATGCATAAAGAAACTCATCTCTGGTGCAGCGATAACCAGATTGATTTGACCAGGAAACATGCAAATGATTTTTTCACAGCTTCCCAATGTCCAATATACCGGGTCACCGCTTTCTCTAGTTTTTAAAGGACAGGAGGGGTGTGTGTGTGTGTGTGTGTGTGTGGCTGTGTGTGTGTGTGTGTGTGTGTGTGTGTGTGTGTGTGTGTGTGTGTGGCTGTGTGTGTGTGTGTGTGTGTGTGTGTGTGTGTGTGTGTGTGTGTGTGTGTGCGTGCGTGAAAACACGCCTGACAATGTTCTAAAATGATGGATGATGATGAAGTATTAAATCTATTGCGACTAAGAGAAATCTCTATATTACTCATTCTGTCCTCTGCCATTGAGTTCAATGATTAATTCAAATGAAATCATATTAATCTATTATACGTGCCGGTCTCAGATCTATTACAGTTATTCATTTTTATATAATTGCATACTATGGGTGTGATTTATAACAAGGAAAAAAGTTACAAAAAACACACAGACAACACAGTGTTTTCCTCCGTTTGAGCATTTGTTTGTGTTCGCCGAGGCGAACGATATATTTTACTGTGTGTATGCGTGTGAGCGTGCACACGAGAACATGTTTGTTTGTGTGGGTGCGTGTATGCTTGCATGTGTCTTTGCGTGTGTGTGTTTCTGTCTGTGTCATCAAACATCAGGCAACACTACGTCAGTGGAAGGGCCATAAAGTACCCACATTCACTTGGCTTTGGTGTCTCGTGAGGTAGAGGACCGGATAAAAACAGCCATGGTAGATAAAAGAAAGTCAAGAAATAAAAGCCAGAGAGAGGGAGAGAGGGAGGGGGAGAGAGGGAACGGGTGAACATATACAGCAGAATGTCAACTATTGAGCCAACCGACCATAAAATCTATATAATGACTCCATTAGAGAACTGCCTTCCCTCTCTCCTGGTGCCCTTAAAAAGTGATAGAGGTGTGTGTGTTCTCATGTGCTTTCCTCTATCCTCTCCTTTAACCTCTCACTTCATCCTTCCATTCAGTCGGGGGAGATGGGGTCTTAGAAGTCTCTTTCAGTTACACCACATTATGAGCTTCTGGAGACATGAATAACTGGGACATTATTAAAGCAAACTGTGATTTCAGCGAAGGCATTGAAACGAGAATATTGGTGCATGTGCATGTGCTTGTGCGGTATGGGTGTGTGTGTGTGTGTGTGTAGGGGTGCATGTGTGTGTCAGCAAGCATGCTCACACACACACACACACCACACAAACACACACACACACACACGCACGTCTCTAACCGAGTCGCTTGTCTAACTTTTATTTCCGTCTGACCGAGGGCTCGTAAAAAACACATTCTGGCACTGCCAGCGAAACGCCCCAAGCTACCCCTCAGGTACTTGGGTTTTACACTTTCCTTCCCCGCAAATCCCTTCAGTTGCCCCCATTCTCCGCCTCTGTCTCCATCTGCCCCCGTGTCCATCTCTGTCCCCATAACAACCTCTTGTTATCCTTTTTATGACACTCCGGTCCAACCGATCGCACAATCCCTCCCTTCACCCCTGGCTCCCTGGATCTTTTTTCCATTCTGTTGTTGTACTGTGTTGTTTGGATGTCCACCAACAGTGTGGATCCGCTGGGAGTTGTGTGTCCACTTAAGGGCTACAGAGCATGCCAGCTGTTGGGGCTCTGCTGATAACCAGTAGGACAGGACGGCCCACGCAATGCAGAGCAGTCGACGAAAAGCCATAAAGCCCTCGTAGTCGGCTCCAAACTACCGCTAGCCAAACGTACAGCCGGGCAAAGAAAAACACAGGCGCCAAACAAAGAGATTCTTTTTACCGTGTTGGACTCATAACAAACGACCTTTCTATTGAGTACAGACACACAATGCTGTTTAACAATAAAGTACTGTTCGTTAAATGGAAGGACATTTCCAGGGTGTTAAGCATCTAAAATGGTGGCGACGGCAAACCCAGGAGAAGGAGCACGGCCGGCTATTGACACTAGAGATCGTACAATATTAATGTCAGGTCTGCAGGCGAGGCACCCCCCCTTGACAACCACAGAGGACTTTATTGAATTATAGATCATATGTAAACAGGATGCTAGACGCATGGTACTAGACCCTGCAGGGGCCAGCAATGTGTTATGCTGTGTGTGTGTGTGTGTGGGTGTGTGTGCGTGGGTGTGGGTGTGTGTGTAGGGGCGTGTCTGTGTTTTCAATGTGTATGGCAGCAGGTGTTAATCGGCTATAAGAGGCCCACATTATCAGAGAAACAATAACACATAAACTTACCATCACTCCATAGTTGAGGATGGCAATATTGTAACATAACTCAAATATTGACTCCTTCTTGCTTCGTGGCAGTCTACACTTTTAACGCTAGTTTAATTGCTAGCTTATTGGAGAAAATAGTTACAATAAAAACAACACAATTAAAAAGCTCTTTGTAAAAGATAATGGGCTATTTATAAAAAAAATGGACACTTTTGAATACATATTGCTGTTATATTATATATTTCTACCCACTTTTCTTGGGGCTTGGCCAATCAGAAATCAGCACAGGGTCACAGGAGATTTATGAGGGTTAATCTGAGAAAGCAGAGCCATAGTGTTATCGACCAAGGAAACATAAAACCAACAACGAAAACACACAGACATGCACGCTCAATTGCCATACAATGTGTATAAATAGGCACAGACACATTCACCAGGAGAGCATCGACAAAGTTGATGAAGAGGTGCGACCAGACACCACCAGAACACCAACATCCTAGGCATGCGTGGGCTCATTCTTCTGGTATTTTAATAGTGTTCATTCTTTAAAGTTCTTCTTTGTTCTTTATAGAGATGGGGGTCATGCTTTAAGTGCAGAGTAGAGGGAGGATGACACTTTCAAAAGCATTCCACATTCGCCAATAAGCAAACAACATGACAGCAACGGAAATGCTTACAAACCCCTTCTACCTGTACATTCACTCAGTGTTTTCTGAAAAAAACTTGCAGGCGTGTGCAGACAGACACAAACACACACACACACTCGCACACACACACAGTATGGTTCTAATTAATTCCTGCCACTCAGCCCATCGCCAGGAGCCAGGGTTAAGTCTGCAGCTCCTTCCCTTCTCCTGTCCTCCTCCACTTCACTGTTCGCACTCTTTCCTCCCCTTTTGCCTCCTCTATTTCACAGAGCACACTAACAGCCCCTAAAAAAATCACTCTCACACACACACACACACACACACACACACACACACACACACACACACACACACACACACACACACACACACACACACACACACACACACACATCACAGAGAGAGCTTTGACGCTCAACTGGAACTAAAGGGCTACTGTGTGTGTGTGTGTGTGTGTGTGTGTGTGTGTGTGTGTGTGTGTGTGTGTGTGTGTGTGTGTGTGTGTGTGTGTGTGTGTGTGTTTGTGTACTGTGTACATTTGTGTGTGTCAGTGCATAATGATGTGTGAAAGAGAGAGATAGAGAGAGAGACATAGAGACCGAGGGACATAGTTAGACAGCTGGTGGAAAGGCTAGATGGAGTGAGAAAGGGATGGGAAGGAATACAAAAGGAGACGGAGGTAGAGAGACAGAGAGAGAGAGTGCGAGAGAGAGAGAGAGAGAGAGAGAGAGAGAGAGAGAGAGAGAGAGAGAGAGAGAGAGAGAGAGAGAGAGAGAGAGAGAGAGAGAGAGAGAGAGAGAGAGAGAGAGAGGGGAGGCAGGCAGTCAGTTTTGTTCGACCTTGAATCTGAAAGAGGTAACCTTTCAGTGTTGAATACACCAAATATCCTGTAAATATTGTTGTTCGGGCTTATGTGTGGGTTTCTGAAGATGGAGAGTTACACGCTCACACACACACACACACACACACACACACACACACACACACACACACAGCAGGTGTATTCACGCACGCAGACAACACAACACAAAACCTGTGTGCACACACAAACTAGATTAAAGTCTGCACACACTACAAAGACACACACACACACACACAGACACACACACAGACACACAGACACACACATCCCAGACACCAGAGCGTGAGCGGGTGGGACCGTCCAGGTTTTAATCTATCCAATATGTGGGTCCAGACCTGGGTCTCAGTAGCTGAATATTTCCTTTAGGGACCACCAGCCAGGAGCAGCAGTGCCGTAGCAGCACCGTCTCCAAGGCTCATGGGTCAATATTATCTTGCCCAGCTCTGCTCTCCTGATTAGAACAAACCACTAGTTAATACGTTGAAAGTCAAGGTTAATGGAGCCCTGAGAATAGGGGACTGTTCACTATGTGTGTGTGTGTGTGTGTGTGTGTGTGTGTGTGTGTGTGTGTGTGTGTGTGTGTGTGTGTGTGTGTGTGTGTGTGTGTGTGTGTGTGTGAGATACTTTTCAAACTAAAACAGACAATAATAATCACACACAGGGCACATAAGGATAAGGTATTCCTGAATGTCAGCATATCCAGCGATATAATTCACAAATGTACACAAGTAATTGTATGTAGTTCCTTCACACGATGCATGTCACACACACAATTTATTTTCCATGCACACACTCTCACATACGCATTGGCCCGCACACAGACACGGACACACCTAAGCAAACACACACAGTTACGCACACACACACACACAAATTCCAAAAGGCAGTAGGATTCCTCGGGTGAACCAGGTTTTATCCACATGACAACAGAAGTGGGGGTAAAAGATAAACACACGAGTGATGACCTTCACCGATAACAGATAACATCTAGCACTAGTGAAAGATGGAGAGAGGGAGGGAGAAAAAGAGTGAGAGAGATAGCTCATGGAAAATAGCAGAGTAAGGCAGAACCAGCAAAGGGGGAAGGCAGGGAGAAAAACGGGGATACGGCATAAGTAAGAAATATACACTCTAAACCGTGTGCACCATGTGAGTGTGTGTATGGGTACATGCATATGTGTGCATGAGGGCAAGCGTGCATGTTTATGTGTGTGGGCATGTTGTCTCCAGGATGAACTCCATGCTGGCTGGGTTTAAGCGGTCTGAGCTGACATTGGTATGTGGAGTGGAATAAGAGATTGGCTGAAGACACACACACAAACTACGAAGTCACACACTGCAGACACCATAGACGCCCTGGCAGACAGGCAGATATGTTCTGTATTATTTATTTATTTATTATAATTACTATTATTATTCCTTTTAATACTTCTGTACTTTGGTCATGTGAATGTTTATTTTCCATTCGAATAAAGCCCTTGAATCTTGAGAGACAGCCAGGCAGACAAACAGACAGCTCGAGGCAGAAGACAATAGGAGAAAGAGACATATAGAGAGGGGTATATAGAGAGGTATCCCTCTCTATATACAAAGAGAGAGAGAGAGAGAGAGAGAGAGAGAGAGAGAGAGAGAGAGAGAGAGAGAGAGAGAGAGAGAGAGAGAGAGAGAGAGAGAGAGAGAGAGAGAAACAGGAAGAACAGGTGAAAAGGGAGACAGGGATCAGACAGAGAGACGGCCAGCCAGACAGACGGAGAGGGAAAGTGAGACAGAGAAGGTGAAAGAAGAACAGAAACATGGGGGTTACTTGAAACCTAAAAGGTGTCAGATGGCCCAGCGGCTTCCCTTCTCTACTCAGTGTGTAAAACCTCCAGACCTCCGGATCAGATTGGGAGCGGGACTGCACATGATCCCAGGAATGAGGGGCTGATGGCAAGACATGGCTAGCCACTGAGGCTTTGAGCGTTGCTCTGGGTAGGAGGGTTTAGGAACATGACGTTGGCGGTACGCTTTCGTTTGGGTTCTGGGTTCTGGATCTCTAGAGTCGTCCTCCACTAAAATAGTGTCACTGTCAGAGTGCAAAACACAACCTGGAGATGATTTGGCTGCATGTAATTGTCTCAAGACCAAAATCGTTTTCAATGTGATTCATCATTATAGTCTAAGATAGTTATTTTTAAGTGAAAACTATGTATTCAATAAACGACCTTTGTCGCAAACCATTCAGTGATGCATATCAACTCAGTGAGAATCTACTGCAATGTGTGTGTGTTTATAATTATTTGTATAAAAAAAAGAGTACTAAAACATATGTTACTCTGAATAATAATTGGAATGGATGATCTTAGTCTTATACAAGCCCCCCCGTCACACACAGTGTGTAAAAGGGCATTTTCTAAATGAATTCACTGACTTCCGGCGATGACAGCATATGGCTCCCTTCACAGGCCACTAGCATATTGGACATGGCTGTATGTTTAACTCGGAGTGCCTGAGTGACAGCAGCTGTAATCTCTAGCTTACACTGCTTCCCTATGCGGGGCTCCCAGTATGTGCAGACTGGTATTTGAAGCGACTCCAAAACGAACAATGACATATGTACATCTGTGTGTGTCTGTTTGTGTGAACCATTGCTTAACTCTGTGCTATGCCATAGGCCATAGTCAACTGGATACATTCTGTTGAAGTTTCACTGGCACTCTCCTCTCTCTTTCTTTCTCTCTCCTCCTCTCTTCCTCTTGATCCCTTTCTCCGTCTCTCTCTGGCACTCTCCCTCTCTCTCTCTTTATCTCCCCCCCACTCTCCCCTGATGTGTTTTCCATGTGCGGTGGAAAGACAAACACAGCTGCACTTTAATGACTCAAATGCTTCTGGGATTTTGTGTGTCTTTATGTGTGTGTGTGTGTGTGTGTGTGTGTGTGTGTGTGTGTGTGTGTGTGTGTGTGTGTGTGTGTGTGTGTGTGTCTGTGTGTTTGTGCTAGTGTGTGTGTGTGTGTGTGTGTGTGTGTGTGTGTGTGTGTGAGAGAGAGAGAGCTTTTCTGCAGTTTCTGTGCTCTTTTTTGGACCACTTCAGTGCGAAAGCTACCACAGCTATATATCCCCTATGCCTCCCACACAAGCGCACACATACTCATGCTTGTGTTTCTGTTTTTGTGTGTGCGTGTGTGTTTGTGTGTGTGTGTGTGGAGGGGAGGGCAGGGTGTGGTCCTCCAATACTTTACAAAACCAATAAGGTATTTATGAGTGGCTTTGCTTGCCTGGAAATGACTCGTCTGCCCTGTGTCAACATATAGTGGAAGAAACGAAACGCGTGCACACACACGAAACACACACACGAAACACACACACCCACTGCAGGCGGTGGTGTGAGTGTGT
>NC_044053.1:16672103-16689603 GCF_902167405.1 Gadus morhua
TCACCACAGCAAGAGCTTCCCCTGCATGGTTTCCTGTTGTGATCGGCAGCGGCTGACGGACCCTCTCATTATGGGGAATGTAGATGAAAATCTGAGCTAAATGTGGCCATTACCATGCAAGCGTGTCTAATATTGCTGGGTAGACCTCTCACACACACACACACACACACACACACACACACACACACACACACACACACACACACACACACACACACACACTAAGACATATGTATTGAATGAGTTCATCCTATCCAATCACCATCTTTATCTTCCAGATATTTGCAGGAATATGCAACTCCTTCCTCTGCACAAACACGCACAAACACCCACATACATATTTACACTCGTTAACTAGACAAAGGAGGTTATAAACTAAGGCTCTATTCAACTGACCCAGATTTCAGGGGTTGAGCTCTGTAGGAGGTGTCTAGACTCCTTCCAATATAGACGTTTGCAGAAGAAATTGTTTCAGTGTGTGCGTGTCTGTGTAAGAGTGTTTGTGTTTTTTGTGTATGGCTGTATTTATAATGTTTACTGCCTGGCTATTGCCAAAATGTGATGTCATCTGTGCTCAACCTGAACCTAGCCTGACCCACTGTCCTCGCCTTCCCTCAGGCCTACTGCTCTTTCTTCAGCCCCAGTCAACATAATAGAGTTGACCAGATTAACACCTGAAATCTTGTGATTTCTTAAAAGCTGCATAAACTTTATAGGAAAATGAAATATAATAATTTTCGAAGACATAATGACAATGCTATAAATATATATTGATATACGATTATTCATCCTGCCCTTTCAATTTACCTTTAAATATTTCCAGCTTATCGGCACATCTTTGATGTTTCAATCCATTTATCCCTTTGTCTTTTGCTTTTAAAGGCTCTTGCATTGGGGCCATAAGAGAGAGGAGGAGAGAGAGAGGAGGAGAGAGAGAGGAGGAGAGAGGAGAGGAGGGAAGAAAGGAGAGGAGAGGAGGGAGGAGGGGAGGGGGGGGGGGAGAAAGGGGGCTGGAGGTCGCGGTATGGTGGTTTGAAGTACATAAAGGAGCAATATAAAATACACCTGGTCCATCCAGAGGTTTCTCTGTACACAGAGACAAATAAAAAACAGAACAGAAGGTGGAGCTGCCGAGGTGAGGGAGGAAGGGGGAGGTGGAGGAGGGGGTGGGACTGATGGGAGGGGGGCGGTTGCCTCTTGTTTCCTTTCAGGATGGCTTTTATGGCGCTACATCAAACGTTGACCTCCCACACCCCTGTCGCCCCCCCCCCCCCCCCCCCCCCCCTTCCCTCCCTCCTTCCGTTCGTCCATCCCTCCCCCTCGCCTTTCTGGTCATTGTGCATGCCAAAGTGGACAGAAATTGGCTATTCTTTCATGAAGCGAATTTCAGCACTCCCCCAACCTCCACCTCAAACAGGAAAGGGGGCCTTTTCACTGCCTTTTACAAGTGTGTGTGTGTGTGTGTGTGTGTGTGTGTGTGTGTGTGTGTGTGTGTGTGTGTGTGTGTGTGTGTGTGTCTGTGTGTGTGTGTTTGTGTGTGTGTGACACGTGTGTGTGTGTGTGTGTGTGTGTGTGTGTGTGTATGTGTGTGTGTGTGTGTGTGTGTGTGTGTGTGTGTGTGTGTGTTTGTCGTAAATATGCCAGGCGGCAGTATCAGGTGGTTAAATGTACTGAAGCAGGGACAGACTATGGAGCGTTTTCTCCCGATCCAGTGGTACCTACTATCTGGTAACACATAGACAATTGGTTAGCGCCTGGTGTAATTTTAGCCACTTAGCTTCACCAGAACCATGTTTAATGGCCCTCGACTTTGACAGCCACCACTTGATTTGTGTGCAGACCTGCGTCAGGAAGGGAAAATTAGAACCCTGAAATGTTTAAAAGCCATTAACAACATTTTGCCACTGGATGAATGAACTCCCTCTGTATTTCAGAGTCCTCCCAAAAATCGTATAATTATAATACACAGCTCTCTATGAGACCCGAGGGTTCTCGCCTTACTTATTAATGGTATAATATTCTGCAAAAGACGATGAAAATGTTGCAAATGTTTCCTATGGTCCAGAATATCTGAGCATATTAAGGCTGAAAAATGAAAGCTGCTCACTTCTTGCTAATGACTTCTGCCCCTGTGTGGCTTATAGATCAGTGTGTGTTCATTAATATTGCAGATAGAGAAAGAGAGAGCGTGTGTGTGCAAGTGTGTGTGTATGCGTGTGCGTGTGTGTATGTGTGTGCAAGTGTGTAAGTGGAGGGAGACATCCCTAGAGAACCCTAATTAACACTACACACTCAGAGATGGGTGTGTGCAGGCACACACACACAAAAATATTTGCAGACACACAGACACACACACTCACACACACCTTAAAGACCCCTGTAACTGAATCCTGACCTTGATTTAAAAACGCCACAGAAATCACAAAAAAAAAGTCACAGAAATCACACACAAACACACACACACACACACAGAATAGCGGACCCAAGCTTTTCAAATATACATTCTTGACAATGCAAGTTAGGAGACTACTTTAAAGGCCAACCAACAAACCAAAATCCAACATGTGAAGGTAGAAAGACGATACGAGGTAGTAAATAAAGAAAGCAGAGAGAGAGAGAGAGAGAGAGAGAGAGAGAGAGAGAGAGAGAGAGAGAGAGAGAGAGAGAGAGAGAGAGACACACACACACAGACAGACAGACAGACAGACAGACAGACAGACAGACAGACAGACAGACAGACAGACACACAGAGAGAGTGAGAGATAGACAGACAGACAGACAGACAGACAGGCAGGCAGGCAGGCAGGCAGACAGACAGACAGACAGACAGACAGACAGACAGACAGACAGACAGACAGACAGACAGACAGGCAGGCAGGCAGGCAGGCAGGCAGGCAGACAGACAGACAGACAGACAGACAGACAGACAGACAGACAGACAGACAGACAGACAGACAGACAGGCAGGCAGGCAGGCAGACAGACAGACAGACAGACAGACAGACAGACAGACAGACAGACAGACAGACAGACAGACAGACAGACAGGCAGACAGGCAGACAGACAGACAGACAGACAGACAGACAGACAGACAGACAGACAGACAGACAGACAGAGATAGTGACAGACAGTGTGGTGGGCCGTGGTTGGTCTTCAGTATGCTCCTTACCTCTCTGTAGTTCACCTTGGGCTCGCCCCTCCTGCGTTTCCGGCCCCTCCCCTTCCTCCCCTGATCCGGGAGAGTCCATTTTACAACCTGTAGAAAGGTGGGGGGGAGGGGGGGGGGGGGGGGGGGGGGGGGGGGGTTGGAATAGAGAAGTGAGTTGAAGGTAGACGTGTCATTGTGGTGGTTAAGGATGGGATAGTGTGACAGGGGAATACAAGAAGGAGAAGAAGAAAGAGAGACAGTGAGAACAAATGAAAAAAAAAAAGAGAGGATTAGCGGAGATGGAACAGAGAGATGGGAGGCCGGACAACGCCTGAATCAAAGGGGGGACAGAGAAAGCGAGAGAGAGCGTGTGAGAGAGAGAGAGAGAAAGAGAGAGCGAGCGAGAGAGGGAGACGGGGAGAGAGGGAGTGAAATAGTGGCCAAATGGAACATCACTAACTATAAACAGACGTCAGGAACACTTTCCATGGCGTTAGAGGGACACATGCATTCAAACAGACCCGCGGTTTCGCCGCCACCGCGTGTGAGGCCTAACAGAAGGTTTGTACACGAGTACACGCGTACGCAGCCACGCACAGAAAAAAAAAGAGAAAAAAACCTCACTTCATGATCAAGCCCAAGTCTACTGCCTCCCAACCCCTCATACTTGAATTTGAATCTTTCAGCTCTCTCCCTCTCTCCCACTCTCTCTCTGATAACCGGCAGACGAGACGGGCAGGAGACAGCGGGGTAACATTAGAAGTGTGTTACTATGACAGAGCCTAGAGCACAGCGTCTCGGTGTGCCATACATCCCACATCAAACAGTCCGTCAGAGTGGAGCATGGGATCCACTGTCTACCTCTCTCTCCCCTTTCGCTCTCTTGCTCGCAATCTCTCTCTCTCTCTCTCTCTCTCTCTCTGGTTTATATTTCCGCCTCAGCCTAATGTGCGTGGAAAAAACATATCCTTGGAAAAGCATACACGGAGGTCCCACGATCGTCATGCAACTGGTTGTACCGCAGTCTGCTTCTTTTTATTGTGTTTAAAGTGGAGTTGAGGTTGAAATTCGGAACATGATTCTCAGTCTCAGTCGAAAAATTGCAGCACACATTTCGTTTTTAATTCAGAACATTCAGCACTATTCTGTCTCATTCTCATTGAGGAAAAAAAGCACAACGACCAGAATATGCATTCTCCCTTAACTAGGTTGTAAGTTAAACAAAAATAAAAGAACATATGCAATTCCCTTTTGAAGAAAGAAGAACAATCAAGTGTTTTAACAATAAATAGTTTTAACACTATTAAAGTGGGTCTTTTGGGGGACCAAGAATGACACTCAACAAATGCACCGTGTATCCAGTACACTACACAGATCGGGGAAGAGAGAGAGAGAGAGAGAGAGAGAGAGAGAGAGAGAGAGAGAGAGAGAGAGAGAGAGAGAGAGAGAGAGAGAGAGATACCAGAGTTTGCCATTAAAGCTGCTTAAAACAGAGACCCTGACAATATGTTTAGGTTGGAAAGCCAGCAATGAGGAGATAGGGAGCAACAAGAAGTAGTAGCGGAGGACAGAAGTGAGTGGTGAAGGGAACCAGAGACAAAGAGAGAGGGAGCCAAAGAGAGTGAGAGAGAGAGACAGAGGGAGAGAAAATACAGGCGGCTGGAATCGCACCATTTTAATGTGCATTCATTTGACATGTGTGAGCCGTGCCTGTGTGCCAGTTCTCACAAGGCAGAAGAGAG
The DNA here is from genome assembly GCF_902167405.1 of Gadus morhua. Lineage (NCBI taxonomy): Eukaryota > Metazoa > Chordata > Actinopteri > Gadiformes > Gadidae > Gadus > Gadus morhua. Next base: position 16,676,993 of record NC_044053.1, read on the forward strand.
AGAGATAGAGAGAGAGAAAGAGATAGGGATAGAGAAAGAGAGAGAGAGGGACGTGGCATGGAAAAATCCCGAGATAGATGCTGCGGAGGGGGGAGAGATGTAGAAAGATAGAGAGAAACATACAACATATAGAAAAAAAAAAGAGTACTCACCTCTGCTTTGACTTCTTTCGCCTGCCGCGCCTGTGACCACACAGAACTCCTTTCACACAGCCACTAAACGAGAGGAGAGGAGCGAGTGAGCAACAGAGAGAGAGAAAGAGAGAGAGAGAGAGAGAGAGAGAGAGAGAGAGAGAGAGAGAGTGAGCGCAAAAGCTCCTGAGAGGAAGGAATGCTTTTGCAGAGGCAGAGAGAGAGAGAGAGAGAGAGAGAGAGAGAGAGAGAGAGAGAGAGAGAGAGAGAGAGAGAGAGAGAGAGAGAGAGAGAGAGAGAGAGAGAGAGAGAGAGAGAGAGAGAGAGAGAGTGCGAGAGAGAGAGCGAGAGAGAGAGAGACAGAGTGCGAGAGAGAGAGAGCTTTTGCGAACGAACGGGAAGTGGTCGGAGAGAGAAAGGGGGAGGGAGGGAAGGGAAGACAGATAGGAGGGGCAGGAGGTGGAAGGCTGTTCACTTGTTCCTCTGACGGAAATGCGCTCCGGAGGATGAAGGAGAGGGAGAGAGAACATTCTCCTTGTGTTCTCCAACATACAGGGAGTCCCTACACCCCAACCTCCTGCCTCCCGCCTCCTCACACCCCCACACACACTCGCAGAGCACACATGGCGCACAGGCAAACACTTGTGCGCTTGCCATGTGTGTGCGTGTGCGCGCTTGTGTGTGTGCTCGTGGAGGAATCACTTAACCTTATTAAGGCTCTGAGCTAAGCCACCACTCAAGACCGAATCACACATCTGAGAGATGACATGGGTGATTGAGGACACACTCACACGTACACACGGCTTTAACATGGTGCAATACAACAATGTGTATGTGTTTGAGCACATATGAAATCATGCACACACACACAAACACACACATAGCTTGTGCGGTTAAATCGAACTGCATACAAGAGAAATACAAGTGTGTGTGTGTGCGTGTGTGTGTGTGTTGCATAAAAAGCACTAAGGCGTAAACAAAGGTGTCTGCCATGTGAGAGAGAGAGGGGGGAGAGGGACAGAGACAGAGAGAGTTAGGGGGAGAGAGAGAGACAGAGACAGAGAGAGAGAGGGGAGAGGGAGAGACAAAGACAGAGACACAGACAGAGAGAGGGAGACACACACACACACACACACACACACACACACAGAGGGAGCTGATGGTGTGGGCTGTATAGAATGTGAGTGTGAGTGTTGAAGCACTTGAGTGCTATTGTGTAACAGGATACCACACATAGCTCTTTCGCAGCCCAAATCCCCACTGTCTTTCCGGGCATAGCAAGGTTTCGGTCCCCCCCAACCCAATCGCTCCGTCACTCACCTTGTGATTTAGTATTGAAATCACATTTATAACAGTGACACATTCTTGGTCTCAATGGCATGCACGCAGGCACACAGGCACACACTCAAAAACTTGAGTATAAATTTCATATATCAAAAGTGATTGTGCTAGCATGGGAACCAGACGAATCTGTGAGCTCATTTTTTTTTTGTACCGGCATATGTGTCTGGCCCACCTCCCGTTCAGACAGGTTTCCAGCAGACCTGGACTGGGTCGGGGTTATCTCAACCATTATTATGGTTGGGAGCGCCCTTGGTTTCGCATTTTCCATACAGAACCAAGATGGCTGCCGCTGATGTGAAACGTTCCTTGCTCTGATTGGTTGCAAGTCGACCCAATTGCGTCCCAGAGCCATTTTGTTTCGTGCCCGTGGACAACGCCCCCTTGGATATCCAGACTATCCAGAGAGGTTCCAAACGAGTACATTTGTGTACACATGACGTAAAGAGGTGCGTCCTTTTTGCTAAACTCTTAGTGGAAATGTACTGGCGCTTTCAAGATGCGTTCGGTGAAACACTGCGAGTGACTCAAAGAGTCTTGAGTCTTTCACTAAACAACAGCGGCTCCGGACCTAATCCCTCATCCCGAGGGGAAGTGCCTGTTACTCATTCTAATTCAGTCTAAAATAAGACACTGGCCAATGCCCTTTTGCCGGCCCCCCTCTCTCAGGCTGGACCCAGCGATGGGCCACGTCATTGTTTATTATTAGGACCGCACGCTCCCCTTCCGTTTACCCGGGCTGGCTCACTCAGCGGGGAATGCACTGAGGCAACGACAGGATGATCAGGCAAGAGAGGGGGAGCCAGAGAGGGTAAGAGCGAGAGGGAGAGAGAGTACGAAAGGGACTCGAAAGAGTGCATCCTAACATCCCTCACATGTTTCACCCTTCACCACAAAATCCAAAAGTGTATACGCTCACATGTGTAAAAAGGTTTCCATCGATCTAAGCTGACCTTAATGGCAAGTGATTGGCACATCAAACAGAGAATCCGTCTAAGGGGGGAAAATAAACACTATCTGATCATCCAATCAGCAGAGTAGGAGCCCCTTTGTGCCGTCATGCCCGCATTGGGAGGCCCCTGGGAGGCTCCTGTTACATCACAGTGTATATTGTGGAAGGTGAAGGTTCCCAGACAGCGTCGCAGACAAAAACACACTGACACACTCAGCTATACACATGCATGCACACACACACAAACACACACAGACACACATACCGAAGTTAACACACACACACACACACACAAACACACACACACACACACCCACAGACACACACACAAACTAATCACGACCAGTTACCATGGGGATTGGAGAAATAGGAAAAAAGGTTGTTGCTGCAGGTTAATTGTAAAATGGAAATCGGTAATGTATGTGTGTGCGTGCGTGTGTGTGTGTGGAGCATGCATGTCTGCCAGGCGGTGTATGAGTGAGTGTGTCTGCTCAGGCCATCCATGACCTTCCTAGTTCTAATTTGGAAAGCAACCACAAAGCAGTAGCTTCATTCACTTGGCAAATGACCAAAATGACCAATATTTTCCTATCAATATTTAACTTTTAACTTCCTCTCAACACAATGATAGATGGATGTTTGTACACCACAAAGAAAAACTGATAACTCAGGAGGATGTATTCCCCTGTATTTTGTCAACCCGTTTTCACTCAAATGTATGTGAAAGTGCATTGAACTGCGGCTGCAGACTGTTTCCATGTTTGACATCGAAAGTTAAACAAGAATGGATATAACGTTGTTTGCAAGAAGTCAAAGTCAGCCATGTGATGAGAAACAGTGCAGGTCAGCTTAATTTGATTAGCTCTCTTGTGCTTACTTGATGCCTTCTGTCCGTCTTTAAAGCGTCAGTGAACCCCCTGCTTTAGCTCGAGTTTGGAAACGATGATTATATAAGTGACGTTGTATATGCAATGCGCCACACACCATGGCGCTATACTAAAAAGGGTCCTGGAAGCTGAACCCTCCCCCAGACGCAGACGTCAACATCAACCGCTGGCCAAATGAAGCTCCACATGCGGAGCGCGCGCAATTCAAAAACTGGTTGGCAGAGACTCGCAAAAAGATAGGATTTTACTCCTGTTTTTCTAAACGACAGACTTATTTAAGTAACACTGACGAAATGGTATTGATGACTTGAGAGGATTAATCGAGGAAATATTAACACATAACCCCCCCCTTCCCCCGAAAAAATGACTTTGGTTCCACTTCCACTCTAAAGAAACTGAAGATTTCCTCAATGTGTACTGCTGCAATGTTCTGCACACAGTCCCTTCAAACCTTGAATTCATTATTAAATTAGTTCCTAGTTAGTAAAAACACAACATTTATTTCAAATGTTTTGTTGTGGTCGAATACAATGCAAGCCAGTTGTTGTGCAGCCTCAATCCTTTGTACCTCAATACCTCAGGAGGTCAGGGAGGGGGGAGTCAAGGGTGACGAGGAGTGGAAAGGAGAGGAGAGGAAGGAGGAATAAGGAGAGGAGAGAAGGGGAGAGAGCATGAGAGGAGATGAGGGATAGGGATAGAGGAGAGGAGGTAGGGGAAGAAGAGAGTTGAAAGGAGTGAGGGATAGAAGGGAGGATAGGAGCAGAGAGAAGGAGAGGAGAGAAGAGAAGACTGGAGGAGATGAGAGGGAATAGGGGTGATATGAGAGGGAAGGGGGGAGAGATTGAGGGTAGCAGAGGAGGGATAGAGGAAAGGAGAGGAGAGAGGGATAGGGAGGGGAGGGAAGGGAAGAGTAGACTAAAACACAAGCAGGCCAGTTCATACCTTCGGAATTCCCGGTCGATCCATCCAGTCAGCATAAATAGCAGTGAGGGTGAGGCCTCTCCTGAAACACAAAGACCCAAGTGTGAGTGTAGGATAATTGCTATTAGTGCAGCGATGGCCGTTATTGCTCAAGACAACATAATACGAAAACACAACCCAGGGAAAATATCATCATGATCATACAGGACTACGCCTTAAACAAATTCGTGGTCACACCCACTTTGTTTGACACATGCAGGTACAAGGAGTGGCATGTCCAGAGCAGAGATTGAAACATATATTAAGGTGTCCGTGTGTGTGTGTGTGTGTGTGTGTGTGTGTGTGTGTGTGTGTGTGTGTGTGTGTGTGTGTGTGTGTGTGTGTGTGTGTGTGTGTGTGTGTGTGTGTGTGTGTGTGTGCGTGCGTGTGTATGACAGGCACTCTTGCCTGTGCATGGCAAATAGTAAGCATAAGGTTTAGAAGGACACAACCCTGCGTGTGAGCGTGTGTGTGTGTAAAAATGACATATAGTGTATAGGTGCATACGATATATGGAAATTAAGTATATGCTAATATATACAAAGTAAGGCTCTGCAGATTAACACAAAGCCTAAGGTAAATGTCATTATATGCACTCATAATACACAGATTAATAGACCTCAACTCTTCATATTCATAAACACACACAACACAATGCAAACCTATACCCACACTCGTTGGTGTGTGTGTATATGTGTGAGATCCTGTGTGTGTGTGTGTGTGTGTGTGTGTGTGTGTGTGTGTGTGTGTGTGTGTGTGTGTGTGTGTGTGTGTGTGTGTGTGTGTGTGTGTGTGTGTGTGTGAACCTGGGCAGCGTCAGCAGGCATATAGGCATCTATTCTGGTCCAAATACCCGCTCTTCCAGCTTCCAGTCACAATGTTTACTGAAAGTGGCATCAGACACAAATATTGACTGTCCCTAACTGGCCAAACTCTGCCTCTATTTAATTCAATCCCACCCTGAGCAGGCCAGTGGCAGGATGCACACTGCAGCCAAGAAAAAGCCAATGCTTAGAGGGAGAGAGAGGAACACACGTGGAGAGAGCGATAGAGAGAGAGAGACACACACCAACAGAAAGAGAAAAAGGGAGAGAGAAGGGCAGATAGAGCGAGTGAGAGGCAGAGAGAAACATAGACAGAGAGATGGAGAGAAAGAGAGAATGAGACAGAGAATGAGAAAAGGGCAGAAAGAAATAATGAAAGAGAGAGAAGGGCAGAGAGAGTGACACAGACAGAGTGAGGGCGAAGGGCAGAGAGAGAGAGAGCAAGAGAGAGAGAGAGACAGAGACAGAGACAGAGACAGAGAGGGAGAGAGAGCGTGCAAGAGCGAAGGCCAGAGTGAGACTTAGACCGAGAGAGTTAAAGAGAAGGGCAGATAGAGAGTGAGGGACAAAGAGACAGAGGGAGCAAGACAGAGAGAGAGAGTGAAAGACAGAAAGAGCAAGACAGAGAGATAGGACGGCAGAAAAGGCAGAAAGCAAGACAGAGTGAGAGAGATAGACAGAGAGAGGAGGAGGTGGAGGAGGAGACAGAAATATAAAAGGCTTACAGGGAGAGGAGGAGGTTAATGAGGAGCAATCGGGAGGGTAAGGAAAGCGAACGGAAGGGAAGGGAGGGAGGAATGACAGGAGGCTAACAAAAGGAGCTGTTATCCTTTTACACTTCAATTAACAGCAGAGTGGATGAGACTGCTCCCTTAACAGGATTGGTATGAGCAGATTTTATTGCCTGTGGATTTTGGTTTTGTTTTGCACTGCAGGGATCTATTGGTTAATCCATTACTTATAAAAAACATTTCATATCAGACACTGACAAACAATAAGTGAATCAATTAATCAATCAATAAGTCAAAAAGATAAATAAAATACCAGATTATAACATAATTTATTTTTTAGCAAGTAAGATATTGAGAATATTTTTCTTCCAACCAGGCTACACAAAGTAGGAACCATGTGATCTAGCAGATTGATTCTGAGTTCAGTTTGTTTTCTTTGTTTGCAGCAAAGCATCATCCATTATTCAAAGCATTGTAGCCTGAGCGTTTTCTCGATGCACTTGTACATACTTCAACATGTCGGGGAAGGTATCCAGCAGCATTTGCAAGAAATCCTGTGAAGGAAATAAAAGCACAATAAATATAAACAACAGCAACGCAAATAGATGTGGAGCGCAAACGTGGTGAAGGTAGAGGCAGAGGAAAGAGGAGAGACAAAAAGATCCACCTTTGATTGAATGTCATCAAATGTTATTTGTAACACGGAGAGAGAGCAAAAGCGAGAGAGAGCAAGAGAGAAAGAGAGAGACAACCACTTCAACAACATAAGCCAGGTGGGATATATCACAGAGATGAGGAGACACACACACACCGGCGTGTGTGCACAGTATCCACTGGAAAACGCACGCACATAAAACACACACACACGCACATCCAGATGTGATCAGTCAGCCTCACAGGCTCAGTAAGTTAAACACACGTGACTAGTCCTGATGCCTCATCATCAATCTAGTTCCGCTGTCTCACTGGTCTCAAAGAGCCGTAACATAAGCAAAAAATGTGATAAATACACGTTTACCCCTCTTACTGGCTCATAGAACAATCTTCTGAGGAACCTTCTATGTTTAGTTTGCTTCCACTGCCCTGTGAAAGCGGATATGGGACAGTTTTGCTGGTCAGTTCTATCCAGAGATAGCTACTTAGCTTACCGTTTCTTGTCTGCCCAATCCATCAGACCCCCACCCCCCACCCCCCCCTCTCGCCCTCACACACCGGATGGAGAAGGAGCTAGCCTCTCCTATGTTTTCCTCCTCTAGGTTTCAGCCTTTTCCCAATGGATTACAGGGGCTATTTCTTTCCCCTTTATATGGTCATTAAATCCCAGCTTGTGAGACTTTAACCATGATAAAGGGTCAAAACAAATAAACTTGGCTTGGCTTGTGAACCTTTCATTGGCCCGTACCTGGGAGAGAATGAGCTGCCCGTGATATTTCATCACAAACTGTCGGAAGAAGTGGATGAGTTGGCATTCCCCCACCTCACTGGCCAGGAACGTGAGCAGGAAGTAGCCCTGGACGGCACACATTGACAAAAGACAGACACATCCATTATCGGCTGGTAAGTCAAAGCTGTTAAGCCATGAGTCTACGTGTTATACCTGTTATTCACAACAGCCCATACAAAGGAAAAGGACCACCTAAAATGACTGCCATACATAGATTAATTGATACAATATTCCTGGATTCTTGGATTTTTGTTTGTTATATTTTGTAACACACAAAAACCTCTTCTTTGCGTTCCTGGCTCTTCCTTGCCTTCCTTGCTCTTGTTTATAACCGGTTGACAGATTTCCCGCTATCAATCTTGCTATCGCGCTACGCTGGCCCACATTTCTTGACAGAAATGTGCCAACTTAAATCTTGCGGCAGGTGGAAAACATATGTTAGGGAGGAAAACGGCCCAGCGTCTCACCTTGAGGTAGTGCACCTGCATGAAGGTCTTGTCGGGGTTCAGAGCGTGTTTGACAAGCGAGGCGCCACAGTCGCTGACCTCCCCCGTCTTCTCCATGTTGGGCCTGCAGAGAGACAGACAGATACACGCACACGGCGCAACACGGATCACAAGGCTACACTGATACAGGGTGGGCCAGATTGAATGAATAAATATACATACTGTTAATATATACGTATAGCGGGATAAAGGCAAGAGGAGCGGAGGCATTGTCTGGTCCATGTATGAGTCGTTTGAGAAGTGGGAAAAGACAGAAACTATGCAAAACGCAAATTTCATGTCAGCACCACAAAATCCAGCATCTCTTGCACTTCCTTCTATCTGTATTATGAATGCTTTGCCAAGCTGCCATAATGGGCCCGAGGCGGGCTACAAATCAAGCGGCACACTTTTAATGGCAGGACTCAGGTGTTTATACGACAGCATTGTGCTGATGTTACTGCCTGGGAGTCCCAGGAAAGCAACACATAGAGGAACAGACACGGACATACAAATACACACTTTATGAACGCAACGTAAAAAATACAGACGTGTGCACATGTGTGCACACAAAACACACAAAAGCCAACTTCACACGCATTCGTTGCACACCTGCGCACACACACACACACACACACACACACACACACACACACACACACACACACACACACACACACACACACACACACACACACACACACACACACACACACACACACACACACACACAGTCTTTTCCACACCCTTGAACGGCACATAAAGGTAATGGAGGCCAGACAAACAGAGCAGAGGTGTGGGATGGGGTGAGATGATAGTTTCAGTTAGCTGCTATTGATCTCGGCGGGCAGATGAACTCTGTGTTCCAATGGGAAGGCCTTGAAGAATCTCCCGCTTGCCTGGTCGATGCGCTAGGCGCCAGGCCTACAAATCAATACAACACTCATCAACCGTCCACGCTGTCACACATTGGAACACCGCTTCACCAAATACAACACACACACACACACACACACACTCGCACACGCACCCGCACACGCACGGTCGGAGAGTTCCCGCGCTTGCATGCAGACTATGTATCTACCTTCATTAACAAACACACACACACACAAACACAGACACAGAGGCACATGTAAAATATCTTTCACAAAGCATCCGTCTGACTGTTTGCGATATACCTGTTGATTGTTTTAACGTCTTGAATTAAAGAAAATATGACTAATCAGAGCACTTTGGGAAGTTAATAATGCAATGCTTTGCTAATATTATTCTGGCCTTGGTAAACAAAGGTGAGGAAATTAGAGGAAATCAAGGGTTGGGAGGGTGTTCCCATGGAAATAACGGATAAGAGGTAAAGATTGAAAGAAAACAGGGATGTGTAGAGCAGAGGAGGGGAGTGCGGGGGAATGTTTAGTTTGTTCAATGACCTGAGAAGGGGGGGCGGGCAGCTTCCTGGAAGTCTGGAGTTCTGCGGAACAGCTCTTTCACCCCTGGGAGTGTTCCAATGATTTACACTCACTGATATACTATCTCCAACGTGAGGGATGACACGTTGAGACCTTGCGTTCACGGTAAACATACTTTTAAACTGGATAATTTCTCCATTATAAATGATTTGGAATTCCTTTTGTGGTCACAAATCCCGACAACTGCACGCTTTATACGAATGTACTTGGTCCAAAACATAGTAGGGGAAACCTTTGTGAAAACGCAAGCGTACCATACAGGGACCAACCCTTATAGTGAGGCTGGTGCAGGCCGGAGGGGGGGAAGCGGTATAAGGTAACATGTACTCCTACAGGGCGTATATCTTTTGAGTATCTATAATGATAATAATAATCATAATAATGGTAATGTCTGTGATAGCACAGCAACATTTCTACCTTGCCGTGACATTCAGTTTTTTTTTCCCCTCTGCCGGTAGGCTGACTGGAGGCTGCCTGTAACAGGTGATAAGATAGAGTCCCATTAAAGACAGCAGGGGTAGCAGAGTCCCCCAGCTGTGTGTGTGTGTGTGTGTGTGTGTGTGTGTGTGTGTGTGTGTGTGTGTGTGTGTGTGTGTGTGTGTTTATGTGCATGAGTTTCCGTGTGTTTATGTGCGGGGGCAGAAACCTGACAGAACGTATATCTCTGGTGTTGCGCGTATCAGTAATGTGCGTCAGGGACACTGAAGGCAAACACACACACAGGCACACACACACACGCACAAAATATGTTGATTCATGGCGGCGGTGTTAAACAAAGGCGGCGCGCCCTGTCGACCGGCCGGAACAGGGGTATACGGAGGGCCAAGCCTTCCCTCTTTCACCTCTCGCTCTTTGTGAGCGCTGATTTACAGCGCCTTTAAGAGGAATCGTTGTTCACCGCCTTAGAAAATCACACAATAGCTCAATGTATTTCAGAATATATGGCGCTCTTATCGGCCGTGTCGGCCGTGTGTGTGCATGTGTGCGTGTACATGTCCCTTTGGCCAGACCTGTGTGTGTATCTGTGTGTGTGTGTGTGTGTGTGTGTGTGTGTGTGTGTTGGCATGGGTGAGAAAGAGGAAATAGGGCGCTATTACTGACGGTACTTGACGTCAAACCACAACACACACACACACACACTTGACGTCACTCATGTACACTCATGCTTGAACATGCACGTATATACACACACACAAACCACACACATGCTTTCACGTTGTGCACACAAACTTAGACATACACACACAGAAGGACAGAAAACACACAAACCACACACATGCTTGCACGTGTGCAGTGCACACACACACACACACACACACACACACACACACACACACACACACACACACACACACACACACACACACACACACACACACACACACACACACACACACACACACACACACACACACACACACACACACACAGGTTTTATGGCTCCGCAAGCTATATCCTGACAAATGACAGCGGGTTGAGTGTGGAAACAGGATAAGGTAGAGCTGGTCTCCCAGCAGCCCAGTAAATCAGCAGGGAGAGTGGCGTCTGGGCCAGTGGCTGCCCTAAATATAACTCATCTGAAATGGACTGATAAACAGGGGCCAACCGGGCCCCCGCAGGACCCTTGGGTGGTGGTGGTGGTGGTGGTGGTAATGGCGGAGGCGGTTGTCCATAGTGACCCACTGAACCTGCAAAAGCACAACCGGCCATTGTCTTTGGTTCATGGTTGGAGGAGGGCTAGGGGATGGAGGGGGGGGGGGGGGGGGATGGTAGGTGGTGGAGGAGGGAACAGGCGACGATGTCAGTCATGACATCGGAGGCTACAATGGAGTGTACGCGTTGTGCAGCGTGCAGGCGTTCATTTTACATCAAGCTTCAATTGGTAGGATCAGTGTTTTTGTGTGTGTGTGGGGGGGTGGGTGTATGTGTCTGTGAATGAACATATCTGGCCATGGAATCCCAATGTGCTTCCCTTTTCCCTACTGAAAGAAAACTGCACTGGTTCTAAAATATTCTCAGTGAACCGCGACTGCCCAGAATTGACTTGTTTACTTGTATGATATTTCACCACAAGTGTTGGTGTTGCGGTGGGGAGACGGATCAGAACTCGGTGGTCGAGACAAGCAGACTGGCCCACATAAGTAGCCCAAAGACGGCTCTTTCTCTCAAATCAACATTATTAGGTTCCATTACAAGGTTATTGAGAGCCAAGAGAAAGGCAAAGGGATACTAGGACTCAACAAAACCTTATCCCAACGGTGTCCGGTACCGTTACATAATGCATCTTGTGGTTAAGCTGTGTTACTACTCATTGACTCGGCGGAGTGTTATGGTTTATGCTCCAGTGTACTCCGCTACAATCTCTCCACATGACAGATGTCTGCAGAGGTACCAAAGCCCGTCGTCCAGTATGTGTTTGTGTGGATGTTTTTTGTGGACGTTATGTATTGTGTGTTGCATTAATAAGTGTTTGTGTACATGTCTGTTCAAGGTGTGTGCATGTTGTACATGGTGTGCATGGTCTGTCTGTCTGTCTGTCTGCCTGTCTGTCTGCCTGTCTGCCTGTCTGCCTGTCTGTCTGCCTGCCTGTCTGTCTGACGGTGTATGTGTGTATGTGTTCATTGTTTTGAATACGTGTGTGTATTTGTGTGTGCCAAGTTCTCCGTTGCTTTTCATCAGGTCAGGTGAACGAAACCCAAGCTTGATCCTGCTTCTCAGGCTCTGGTCACCTTTATGGGAAGGGAACATCAAGGAAGAGATTGAACCTGTCTGGGTTAAGTCATTCATGAGGATCATCTTCCCGTTGGCCTGGGGACAGTGATAATAGATGCTGAGGAACATGTTGAACAAGCTAACTGGCTTGGGAATCAAACTAGGCTGCTCAGGGAAGAAGCTATGCAGCTTAGAAACCAGGCTAGCCACATGACTAAGTAGCTCAGGAATATGGCTAGTAAGTTTGAGACAATGGTTAGGCAGCTCAGAACCATGGCTATCTAGCTCGGGAACAACACTTGTCAACTCGGTAATATGGCGAGCTGACTCGGCATCATGGCTAGGCAGCTCATAATATGGCTAGCTAGCTCTGGAACGAGGCTAGGCAGCTAAGGAATATAGCTAGCTAGCTAAATTTCTGTGCTGCCTCGGGAAGGAATCTAGGCTGCACAGGAAGGAGGCAATGCTGATCCCAAGAGAAGGAGACCACATAGCCACCTCTTCCATGATGAGTTGATCAGGCTTTCCTGTCGCTCCCGGGCCTCTTCCAAGCCTTCCCTCATTTGGGAGTGAGCATCATGGGGAAATCCCTGCTGCATTCATTGTGGTCAGTTCTTTCTGTCAGGTCTGTGCAAAGGGTGAAACCAATCGCAGAAGGGAAAAAAAAAACTCTCACTA
>NC_044053.1:16692103-16763055 GCF_902167405.1 Gadus morhua
TTGTGATGAGGGCTGTTAAATTACTGGAAGCCCAACCTGAGGATCTGAAGCTCTTCCTGAGAGTGCTGCAGCTCATCAGACAGCCTTCTCCACCTCAGCAAGGCCTTCAACTGAGCCTGCTCCTCCATCTCTACAGGAAGGAGCTGGCGAGAGAGAGGGAGAGGGAGAGGGAGAGGGAGAGAGAGAGAGAGAGAGAGAGAGAGAGAGAGAGAGAGAGGGAGAGAGAGGTTATTGTTTGCGCTAGTTCATATAACTCATTATTATTACTGCGTGATATTTTACATGATTGCTAAAAGTTGTCCTCGATACAATGTTACACATTATCTTTTCAATTGACAACCCTCAATACAATGTTATTTTTGTTATTTTAAGACACGTTTCAAATGCAATTGATTTTTCACCCTTTAAGAAAATAAAGACAAAGAAAACCGTAGAATCATAGAACAGGGAAAAAAGAAAACAAACTGTAAAATATGTGCTACTAAAAGGAATTGCACGAGACGCATGACTCATGACTCATGTAAGGGTCAGTGGGGGTAAGGGGGGGAGGTTGAGAATGTTGTTAAAGGCTATTACCTGAAATACACCCCATGGGGAGATAACGTTTCTTTACAAAGGGTAGTAAAACCTTTTGAAACAGAGTAAAATCCCAATTGCTGCGGATACGCCAATTCAATCAAGAAAACATTGAACAGAAAAAAGCCACAGCAAGATATGCTATTGTTCTCAACATGGGTAAACAATATTCAAACCCAAAACTGTGTACCAAACCTCAGCACTTCATAAATGGAAACTTGTCGGTAATAGTGAGAGTCAAAACTGGACCACCGGTCATCTACGTTTCGTTAAAAGCCTAGTTAGCCTAGTAAGTCCTAAACAAGGTGCATTGTTCCGCCACACAGTCTCTCAAAGAGACAATTAAATTATAATCAAATAAGCAGTTTTTATTCTACCTTATTTTATTGATGTGACACAAAAGTATTGATTCACTATCGAACCGGAAACCCGGGTTATAAAGGGTATCAGCAGTAATATTCGACATCTTCGCACATTACCCACGTTCTACGTAGGATTGACATGTTTCCACTGTAGCCTACCTCCTGAGCCTTGGCCCAGATCACGTCCTCTAGGTACGTGGCGAAGCCCTCGCTTATCCACTCCTCGGTCCAGTCCCTGGCCCCTATAGCCAGGCCAAACCAGGAGTGAGCCAGCTCATGGCACAGCCGGGACCCCAAGACAGACCGGTCCGCGACTCCGCCGGCCGGGTCGGCCCCGGCCACGTCCAGCACGCTCTGAGACAGGAATATGATATGGGGGCTAGGAAGGGGGAGGTGGGGGAGAGAGGGGGGGGGTGTAAGAGCAGGGGAAAGGAGTTTAGCTTTTGACAGGCTTTTATTTAACATTTTCTTATTCACAAAAGAAATTTAAGATGAATAAAAAATGTCATTTTTGATCCGAGACCTTATGTCTTCTCCTAGGTGACAAGAAACAACACATTACTATAAATCCCACACAGAGAGAGAGACAAAGACATAGAGAGAGAGAGAGAGAGAGAGAGAGAGAGAGAGAGAGAGAGAGAGAGAGAGAGAGAGAGAGAGAGAGAGAGAGAGAGAGAGAGAGAGAGAGAGAGAGAGAGAGAGAGAGAGAGAGAGAGAAGGATGCGGTGAAAGAATAGATGTTGGCAGGGGTTGCAGGAGGACAAGGGGTTTTGGATACAGGGAGATAACCGGGAAAGTGCGGTCAAGAATAGGCCAGGAGAAGGAGGAGGAGTAGGAGGTAGAAAAGTGGAAGAGCAACAACAAATCAGTGAGCAAGTTCACAGCCTCCTACCTATAAATCTAAACCCTCAGAGACAAAATATGTGGGCATCACCCGGTGATAGAATCAAAGGGTGAGGCACGGTTCTCAGTATGTTATTGCAATGAAGAATACAGCCTGTATGGCGCCACAAATGACAAATGCTTGCACGCGTGCATGACTGTGGTAATATGTGTGCGTTTTCATGTGTGTGACACATTAATGATTCTTCCCTCAATTGGGGGGTGTGTGTGTGTGTGTGTGTGTGTGTGTGTGTGTGTGTGTGTGTGTGTGTGTGTGTGTGTGTGTGTGTGTGTGTGTGTGTGTGTGTGTGTGTGTGTGTGTCTTGGCACCAAAGTGTTTGGGAGGTGGCAGCCTATCCCTTTTCCATCTCAAAGGAGAGAGGGGGGAAGGAGGGAGAGGGGGGAGAATGGAGAGAGAGAGAGGAAGTTTAGCATGGAGAGCTTACTAATAAAGCCATCTTGTCAGCCCTACCTGCACTATGCGATCATTGAGCAAGAGTCCACCGTTCCCTGCACTCTCACTACACACCATTCCATTCAGGATTCAAAACTTCCAAACCAATGTTCTCAAACGAGGAGAAACCCTCAAAGCATAATAGAGCGCATCTTCATCATGACAGAATAAGAACTATAGAGCGCGATTCAATCTCAGAGAAGCCCTTTTTATGATTTTCTGACATTTCCAGGCCGAGCTACAAAGCTTGCTGCTGTTGTATGTTGTGTACTTCGGGGAGGAAACTTATCCCAGGGTTTGCGCCACGGTTTGTAATAAGGTCATGGTATACTACAATAGGGGGGAGGCAGGAGTAAAGAGAGATATGAAAGTGCTATACCAAGTTCATAAACAGTAAAGTAATGGAACATGTAGAGCCAATGAACCATTATTACAAATGATTATGAGAATCAAGAATATTATCACGAAAAGCGGTCAGGAGTTTGACAAGCTCATAAGAACGAAATTACATGATTGTGGAGAAAACAAACAAAAGGATTACTCCCCAAGTTTCCTTTTCGGCACTTCCCTTTTTGGACACCCCTCTGTTTTTAACTAATTGAATGCTCAGTGACCAAAGCAAATCCCGCATTTAGTCTTGAACAAGTCCCTCTGCAAAGGAATACCTCAGCCAGCTGAGGTATCCCTTTGCAATAAAATTGACTTCATCGTTGGAAATAGGCTTGTTGCTTAAGTCATCAGAGCAGCGGAGACGGTGGCAGGGAAGATAACTTGACAGACCTCTGATAAGCACACACTTTCTCCCATACATCAAATTGATCACAGCAACCCACATAAGCACAAGCCTCCATTTAGTCCTCCTTTAATGAGGAAACACTGCAGTTCATAGGGCATCTGGCCTTCAGCGGTATGCATTGAACATGAAGGAACCTGCTTATGGATGTGGTTGAAAACTTGGCATTAGCAGAAGTGTTAAGTGCTAAGGGATGCTATGTGAATGATTCAATATATTCCTGTTTCTACAGAGGTAATATTTTGCCTTGGCTTTCATTTAAATAGCCAAAGTTTGTGTGAGGTTTGTGTGATGATGGACGGTTATCTAAAGGCCAACGAGGACAAGGGTGAGAAGTCTGAGACAACCTGCCGTGAGCCAATAGTATAGTATAGCATAGCATGGTGGACCGGGAAAATACAACATGATATAATGATTATTAAATGTGACCTTTTAAATATTGGATGAAGTAAAGGGCTAATTTGCTCTATTCCCTCATTAAAATAGCCTGTACAATATCCAATATGTTGTTATTTTTCTTCCTTAAGAAATCTCTTTATCTCGGGGTCTTTTAGGTTTGAAGAGGCTACTAAAGCTTCCCCAATAGAGTTTGTGTCAAGGATTTGTTATTTAATTTCTCAACTACATTAGAAGAGTAATGCAACTAAATCTGCATACAAATACTCGGAAAATGGATGCGGTTCATCGTTGATCTCAACTACTGCAAACACTGTAAAAAAAAATCACCCGACCGCATTGTGCAAATCAGACCTGAGAGGGGGAGGGGTGTGGGAGTTTCCTTTTGTGAACCTGAGACAACAGAGGCAGAGAAAGGGGCCAATCGCAGCTCAAAAGCCAAAGTCATGGCTGAAGACTTTTCTGAAGCATTCCTTGGCCCCTATCTTATGTAACCTGTGCGTGCCCTGAGGGGCCCCAGTGTGCATGTGTGTGTGTGTGTGTGTGTGTGTGTGTGTCTGTCTGTGTGAGGCAGGCAGGCTATTCTTTGACAGAAGAATAGGGGCCGGGTCAGAGAGGTGTAAATGAATGGCTTCGTGCTGGCCGTGCTCATATAACAGCACCTGACTAAGTCCCGGTTGTTTGACACGCCGTCTCCAGCGCTAGCATTCAAACCAGCCTCTGTCTATCAGTCATCAAATGAGAGACAGACGAGGACAACATGAGTGTTCTGTTTGTCTGGACGACCACATTGTGTTTTAAAGGCTCCTAAAGTGTTGAGAGGGGTAACGCATTGTGAGAGACAGAGACAGGCATGTCAACAGGTACACATAGATTCTAGGTCAAGCTACACAATAGATTTTGAAACTAAAGCAAGCATTCCTCAATGGCCGGTACAACATAGATATGTACTATGGAAGGTGCGGGTTCAGCAGGATTTCAGTGTTGCCTGCAGTATAGACATATATATATATATATATATATATATATATATATATATATATATATATATATATATATATATATAAATAAATAAATAAAGGCATTATAAACCAATGGCGTAGTTGACTATTAAATAATAAACTGGCCCAGTGGCAGTAACAGGTCTAATTTAGTTTCACCTTTTGTAGAATTAATATTTCACAGACTCTAACATAGTATTTCCACAGTGTGGCTCTTTCTCATTCGTTATATAAATGATAACCAGTGACCAGGTCACAGTCCAAAGTTGTTTTAAAACTGAGTACTTTAGACTATTACAACCTTTGAAAGGACATTCTCTTCCTAAAAGCATCAATCATCATTACATAGCCATTTAGGTAACACACAGCAACAATACAGCATGCTGATCTGTTCGGGAAGAGATTATCATCTTAAAACACACAGAGTGACAGAGGAGTTATTTTCATACTTTTCCATAACCCAATTATGGATACAAGCTAAGTAAATTATGCCGGAAAGCAGCGAGCAAATATGCATGTCTACTCTGGGTGTGCCAAACAGCTAATTTCAGAGCAGAAACAAATGGGATATCTAAACAATACAACTAGTTTATATTTCCCCACGGCCTGTTTTATCAGATAGAAGGCGGGCCTGTAATCCTTATTCAAGCACATGTCAACATCATACAATAGGGCCCTGTGGACACTTATTTCAAAGACAGCACCCCACACAAATCTAATCCTGTGTTTCTCCTGATTTCCCAAACAAAGGTTCCCGCCGGAGCAAGGCTAATGCTAACATTAGCTTTATTAGTTTCTTTATAGCGTGATCTTATTGGTCCACAACTGGATAAGCACGCCTTTGTTGTCCGTTTCAACAGTGCCCATGTGTTTGGGCCTGTGCGTGAGTGCGTGAGAGAGAGAGAGAGAGAGAGAGAGAGAGAGAGAGAGAGAGAGAGAGAGACAGAGAGACAGAGAGAGAGACAGAGAGAGACAGAAACACACACAAAGGATGCCTTTCAGTGATAGTGCGTGCACATGGCCCTCTGGGTGAGGTGTGTATGTGTGGGGGGTCCATAACTACGATGACAAATAGTGTCATGCCATCAAGATGTCATTGCATTTACAACAACACCCAACACAAACACTAAAACACGGAGGGACAGCAAAGCCCTGCACAGACTCAACAGACACATGCACACCAGACACATGAACAACAGACGCACGAACAATAGAATCAATGCCAACAGACACATCCATCTGATGGCCCCCGTTTAACCGTTTTTGGAAAAACTAAACAAAGCAAGGGACTGTACTTGTTTGACCTTCCTCCAGGATCTCCCCACACAGGGAAAAACACTGGGCTGCAGCAATATCAGCCTGACTCACCAGACACCAACCTAAAGTATAAATACGACCCATTACTGAGCCTGAAAAAATTCACTTTAAAGATCAGGGATCTTTAAGAGCAGGGATCTTAAAGATCAAGTCTCAGATCAGACCTCTGCATTCCCCTCAAATCTGCCCCTTGATATCAAATATCTGCCAATTTGTCGTAGAATAACACCCCCCCCCCCCCCCCCCCCTCTCCTCCCAAGTCATCCAGGGTAACTGGACAGATGTGGAGGTGGGACATTGGTTGAAGAAGTGTTCCGCTCTCTCCCAGTATCCATTATTCATCCCTCCATCCTTGCACCCATCCCTCCTGGCTGTAGGCCATCTCCCCTCCCCGGTGGGACTCCTCCATGCATAATGCAGCAGTGGCCCTATCATAGGACTGTAATTGACATCCCAAATTTCAGATCTGCACCACTAAAAAAGCCCCATGAGAGAGAGAGAGAGAGAGAGAGAGAGAGAGAGAGAGAGAGAGAGAGAGAGAGAGAGAGAGAGAGAGAGAGAGAGAGAGAGAGAGAGAGAGAGAGAGAGAGAGAGAGAGAGAGAGAGAGAGAGAGAGAGAGAGACATAAACAGACAGACAGACAGACAGTCGGACACAAAGACAGACGGACAGAGAGAGAAAGAGAAGAGAAGAGCGTGTGTGTGTGTGTGTGTGTGTGTAATTGCATAAATAGTTCAGGCGGCGGGAATAGCGAAGAAGGAAATGACACGATGAGCTGAAGGTACGGTGATGAAAAAGAGGGAGTCAGGAAATGGAAAAAGACAGCGTAAGCATGAGTGAGAAGTGCAATGAGACAACGTCTGCCTGCCTTTCCGTCCGTCCGTCCATCTCTGAGAGACTGAAATAGAGTTTGGTTTTAGATTGTGACTTTTACGGCTTTAGGTTTTCTTTCCAATGTATGATTATCCTCCAGGCTTGAACTCAGACCACCATAGGCTGTGGACAGCAGAACTGAGCACATAAACACACCTACCTATAGACTACACTGATCCCCAGGGAGCCGCCCCTCACACACACACACACACACACACACACACACACACACACACACACACACACACACACACACACACACACACACACACACACACACACACACACACACACACACACACACACACACGTGAGCAAACCATCTGGAAACCAAGGACAGTCTTGTCTGTTTAGAGACGTCCAGGCAGCAGGTTGCCGCGGCGCTGGCCTGCGGTCAGCCGCCCAGACACAGACACACCGTGGCGTGGCCTATTTCAGAACACAGGGCTCTATCTCAGCAAACTCCTGACCAGCACTCCGTCTCCATTCTTATTCAGCGAGTCTGACTTCAAATGTCTGGCATTCCAGCTTGGCTGCAGATCAGCGCGAGGCTCCCAGACAGGGGCCCCCGGGGCCCAGGCCAAATGCCACACCATGTAGGGCCTGATCACATGTACAGGGGCCCGTCAGGGGAAGGGAGCACCTCACCCACACTCTGCTCAGCGCATGGCATCAGAGGCTGGAAATAAGTATCCCAGGGAGAAATATCTGAGTTGATTGTAATCAAAGAGGCATAACTGCTATTGAACTACGGTCTCTCCACGTCTTGAATTTCAACCACTTTGGCACTGGCCTGAGGCAATCATTACTAATCGCCCTAGATATCGCTTTTTAATAATACAGACTCACTTTCTCCACACAGGCATGCACACACATGCGCACACACACACACACACACACACACACACACACACACACACACACACACACACACACACACACACACACACACACACACACACACTCACACACACACACACACACACACACACACAAACAGACACGCACACACCGCTGGGTGCAGTAGGTTTGTTAAGGGAAGAGGGCGGGCTTTTTCGCGTCTGAATACGAAGGCAAGTAAGTATGGGAGCAAAGAGTGCAAGCAAAGTAACAACGTCTTAAAAGTCCACCAAGAGTTTGTTTAAACACAAAGCGCCACTCCTTGTATTGCTTCAAACAGAGCCTGTTTTTTTATATTGTTGGAGTCGGGTAGTCTGAACAGACTCAAAATATTTGGAATTTGTCCGGCAATGAGCAAGCATGTCTCAACTGTCAAATAATGTCAACTGGCTCTTTTTATGGCAACGAGTGGCCTGGCCGAACTTGTTAATGATTAGCCCTTTCACTTTGAAGTATATCTTTTGAAGAATCTACTTTTCCTTTTGGCTTTAGGATATAAAGGCTGTGTCCAAGATGCTAAAGGGATCGTACAACCTTGATACCTTCCTTAATTGCAGACTTTAATTAAATGTTCCAAAGGATATGTCTGGTATCATGTACACACTGCGAACTGTCAAGAAGAAAAAAAAACTCAAAGTTGACCATTAATCAATTAAAAGCCACACAGCCTGATTGGATACTCTCAAATATTAAACCAATACAATAAACCTAGTAAGGATTTTTCTTACAGGCCTTACTCTACCTCTTACTTCCTCTTAAAACCGGGAGTCCCCCCTTGACCTCTTAAAACATACTCCTCAGGAATCGCTACATATTAAGGGGAGATTCCAAGTACGGTAATTGAAACCCAGCCTGGGCATCTGATTGAAGGTGTTTTTAATGTGAATAGATATTGGGAGACTTGGTTTTGTTAGCACCATGGTTGCTTGTGTATTGTGCTACAATGTATTGACATATTTTTCAACCCCTCAGCATTGCTCCTCCTGAGAGCCACACACACACACACACACACACACACACACACACACACACACACACACACACACACACACACACACACACACACACACACACACACACACGCACACACACACACGCACACACACACACGCGCGATAGATACATTGCTATTTATTGATCGCCTCGGGGGGAATTGGCTTGTTAGAGCAGCCAAGATAAACAAAGGCTGGAAATGAAGATGACATGATCACCGTGGAAACATAATGGGCCTATAAAATCACTATACAATCAGTCTGCAGGGCCTGTATTCAATTGTGGACTGAGCCGGATGAGCCGGTGGAAACGAGACACAAACGCACCAGCCATGAGAGCAGGCTTCCGCCGATGCTACTTAATATACAAGAGGGAGCGCACACACATGCACCCCCGCACAGGGATGTACAAACATTTACAAAACACTTTACAGTCGCAAATTCAGACACAATAAGGAAGCATACATGCACCTACAGCGCCATAAAGAAACCCAAACAGAAACCCTACACACTATTTACTCCTATTTTCACAAGGCACTATCATCCAAACGGCATGCGTGCATGTGCGCCTGTGTGTGTGTGTAGGTCATGATGCTGCAGAATCATGACCGGATGTTGTGCGGCATGGCACGATGCGATACCAGCACCGGGGCTAAAACGACGTCACCACCACCCATCGCAGCAACACACGACAACATAGTCATCACTCTGGTGCAACGTGTCCTTCCTGACCCACACAACACCACCTATCTGTCGGAGACAAGGCCCCAGATGTGGGGCCTTGTCTCCGAGAGATAGGTGGTGTTGTGTGTGTGTGTGTGTGTGTGTGTGTGTGTGTGTGTGTGTGTGTGTGGGGGGGGGGCTGATAAACAGGTCTGCTTTTTATGGGAAAGGTTATGACTACACCACGGCCGTCTTGCCATCGGGGACGGGATGATTATCACAAAGCTCATTTGCATAACATTGTTTTCATGCCATTGTGGAGCCCCATAATCTGCTTGTTACTGCGACGTTAAGCTCCCTACATTTTACCCCCCGTTATCGCAACACGTCTGAGGCCGGTGTCAGCGTCCCTCAGCACCTCTGCTCTACACTAGGTTGCCGCTGGTAACGGGGAATCAATTGGCCCTCCAGCGTTACGTATGATGTCATGAGGTCTAGCGCAGTGCTCGGATTCTCATGAATAACTTTATCAACCTTGACGGGGTGTCTACATGACATTTGTGTGAAGTCACCCACATTCTTGCCTTGGTGCTGCTATTGGCATGCAGGCTGTATTCATCCGTCCCTGTGCAGGGAAAGATTAGCTTATTGGCTAACCCCTGGAAGACAAAAAGATCCAAGAAGGTGTCTTGAAAAGATTATTTTACGGTCGTACCTTCAAGGTAATAAATATATCTGTTGCAGTTATATAATGGGAGAGAGAGTGGAGATTTGGAATTGATACTGTTCGTCACTGGAGGGCAGCATTTGAAGGTAACGGATTGGTTAGAAAGAGTGCAGTACAATTGAGGTCAGATTTAGAAAGGTTAAAAAATCAAAGTAAAAACACACACATCAAGGAAAGGGCTGCACACATAGTATGTGCCTGCCACCTCATCCCGCTTCCTCTCATAGGCAAATTTGACCTTATATTTAGGTAAAATGGGCCTATGATATATAAACATGTACTGCATATCATATATATGTAAAACAAAATGTATATATTTATTTCACAAATGCATGTGAATTATAACGAAATCTAGCACTATGATCGCAAATGCAACGAAAGAAGACAATCTGAGGGTAAAGAATGCTGTGGTTCATAAGGCCAAAAAAAACTCTATTGGCTGATTGTGGAGCAGTAGAAGACTCCAGAAATCGCTGTATTCTTAAGACAAAAGGAATGCATCCTGGCAAGCAACGTACAAAAGGAGCAAAGAATCCTACTAAGGGTTTCAGAGTTTCTCTTGCACTGATTCTACTGCATATCTTGGTATGAGTAGGCAAAAGGCAAAAAGGTCAGGAAAGGCCTAAAAGCATGAAATAAATCAGAAGCAGGACCTGCGAGGAGGCGGGCACAGTGTGACTGTAACCGTTCTGATCCAGGGTCTAATAGCTTAGCACCCCAGCCCAACATCCCCCCCTGCCCCCACTCCCCACTCCCCAGGCTAAAAGCAAAAGCCAGACATCGGAAGCATTACCACCAAACACTTCACCGAACTTTTGCTTCAAATGTCTCATTTTGGTCGGTTCAGCGCAGAGGTCCCACGGACATTAGGCCGTCTGGCTTTCCGCGGCCAAATGAAATTACCCCCGCGCTTCGGATGGGGGATTCTGCAGCCACACACACACACACACACACACACACACACACACACACAAAACAGACACACAGGAAAACAATCGTTCTCACATGCACACACACACACACACCCGGATACACATAGTATACAATAATAGCGGCATTATCCCCTCCAAAATACAATGGACCCATCCATCACAGCATGTAATGGGCCTTGTGGTTTCATCCATTAGCCAGTAGTATGGGGTCGGGGGGGGGGGGGGTTGCTGTGTCATGCCTGTCCTGCCACAGCGCCTAATTTAGAGTTATGGCACTAACCAGGGCCGGTATCACGGTTAAGCTCAGCACCGTATGGCAGCTGCTGCCAGAGAGCGCTCACTTTAGACGGCTTCGATTCAAAGGATATATGAAGAAACGACACACAATCACGTTAGCGGTCATTATTTACAATGGATACACGAGGCTCCCCTGTAGGCCGATTGCAAAGCCCCTTGTTTTCCTCTCATTCAACTATTACCCGTCAGCTGCTCTTTTGGTTTGTGGGTGTGTGCGCCAGTGAGGGTAAAGTTCAAGTACTGCCTTCTTGCCAAACGTCCTCCTTCAAGGGCAACCATGAGGATGAAGTGGTAACCTCCCGATGCTCCCCCCCCCTGCCCGCCCCTGCTAGCCCCTCCTCTTCTCTCTCTATTCTCAGTCTCTTTAGAAAAAGAAACCTCTGTCCAGAGAGAGAGAGAGAGAGAGAGAGAGAGAGAGAGAGAGAGAGAGAGAGAGAGAGAGAGAGAGAGAGAGAGAGAGAGAGAGAGAGAGAGAGAGAGAGAGAGAGAGAGAGAGAGAGAGAGAGAGAGAGAGATTAATTTAAGACAGAAAAGAAAGAAACACCCCATGCTTGACTATGTGATTAACTGCCGTCTCCTGGGCCCGACACACACACACACACACACATTTGCGCACACACAAATGCATCCACGCAGACACACACACACTGGGAGAAGCACCAGTCTGTGTCGCACACGTCTAGGGTTACTTGGGAGATTAGACTGCAGAGAGGAGACAAGGAAGGTAGAGAAGTCGCAGGGGACAGCAGAGGAGTCTGGGTAAAAGGGCGGAGGGGGTTCCTAGGTTCCTTTCCTCCATGGAGGGAGGAAATAGAGATGGCGTGCATGGAGTGCAGGAGGGTTATCGGGCAAAGTGGCAGAGGTGTTATTTTCACAATAAGGCAAAGGAGCGCTATGATGTTCACACTGAATTTGTGGATCGCTATCCTATAAAGAGAAAGGCCAGATAACAAATCTGGTTCAAACGAGAATCTAAATGTTGTGGGTTGTTTTTGGCAGAGAGAGGGGGGGGGGGGGGGGGGGGGGGGGGATGAGGGTTTAGCAACCAGTTTAACATGTTCAACATGCAATGTTTTTTTTTTTTTCCGTTTCATTACCTTTTATCACCCAAGTTGAGTGGCACCTCACCTGATATACGAGGGACCTCCAGGGAGCGGCTCCGAGGCACTGAAAGGGTAGCCCCCTGCAGCTTCCTACCACTCCCCAACAGTGACTCCTGGTGACGGTAACTTCCTGCTAGCCCATAAACAAACTATGCAGTCATCTGAAGTCAAGCTGAAAATCCTCCACCACTACAAAAGGTCAGCAGGTGTACAGCAGGCATAAGTCTTGTAGTGTCTCTTGACAGTTATACAGCTCCATCGTTTGCCAGTAAAGACTACTGGTTTAACTGGCTGATAATTATGGGTCCATTCAGCAGATGTTCATTTTTCATGGGTCCAAACTCTCAATTTGAACAACTTGAAGGAATAGATATATTTTTGCAAATAAACATATAAAAAGCATTATTATTATTATAAAAAAAAAAGAAATATGCTCTTAACATGTTTGTATGATTCTGTTTGTGCTGTTTGGTTGTTTTGCGGTGCCCGGATATCAATGGTGAAGAAGGAGGCCGGAAACACTGCAAGAATACACGCTGAGAACTAAGCATCAGCATGAGAAAGTCAGCTGGCAAGTGGGCAAGTGAGCGAGGGGGTGATCCAAGTTTGTAAATCAAACCAGAAGTTAAAAAAAGCAGCAACATTAAGAGCACATCTTGGGGGATTTCCCAGGTTCATCAGCGGTTCATCCCTGACAGAATGTTCCGTCGCATAACGAGACTTATTATTTTAATAAGGTGTATGCTTATCCGTCTTGTAGGAACAAGCACAGGGTTGTGCCCTGGCTGTGTTGAAGCAGAACAAACATTCTGCCCCACAAGTGCAGCACAAGGCCTGTGTCAACACTCTGTCATTTCCCAACAAAAAACGGCGGAAAGCTACACCGCTCTCTCCAGGGGCGTCTGAAATGCCTTTATTTGGTCACGTGGCGGGGAGAAAGCAAATCTCCCCTTTGTCCCTGAGTCTGTTTCTTAGCGACGCACTGATATTGGCTTCAAAAGGGTTAGGGGGGCCGGGGGGGATGTGGAACGGCATGAGTGCCCTTCCTGCCGGAATCAAAATGGCGTGGCCGGACGAGATCACAATCGAAAAATAAGATTTAAACTGAAAATATGCTAAAAGGTAGCTTACTCACGCACACACGTATCCCCCTGGAAAGTACCTAAACATTGCAGACATACACATATACAACTCTATGTTCTCCAGAAGCCTTCCTTAACAACCACTTAAAGCACAATTCTAGTGAATTCGGCGCCTTGCTTTAACAACAATCCCATGTCCTTCAGCCACTCAAGGGACAATGACCTGGTCTAGATGAGATGTTTTTAAAACTCAAGGGGCTTTCCCCTGCTGCGCTCATTGTTCATCACACTTATATCCAAGGGGCTAACCCTTTAAAATCACATCCATGTCTTCCTCCTCTAAACCTTGTTCCAACCCCCATCCTCTCTTAATGGCATCTTCTGTATCTCTATATCGTCCCCCTATATCTGTCCTCTTTTTGTTTGGTTTTTTTTGACGCAAAGTAACTCATCCTTAATGTCGTCGACAGTAGACATGTTCTGCCACCACTGGACCACATTCCACTGGCTCTTTTGGACACTCATGGTAACACGGGGACAAAGACAGCATCATTTGTCAACAGAACAAGGGGTACACAGACCGCCTGTCAGGGCCCACATGTAAGGAAAACAAAAGCACATTTTATCATGGTTTAAATTACTTGTTCTTGTCTCGGAATCATGCCTGTTCCATAATCATGCTCATCCGTTAGGTGAAAAGCATATCTGGCTGAGTTAATGGCATTCGTTATCACGGCGAACAATAACCGTATAACTTTGGAATGGGTCTTGAACAAATTTGATGAACCAATGCAGTTGTATCACTTTTCTTTCATGCCCCTGCTAGTTCTGGCCTTGTGGCCTATTAGCTGGTGTGAGAAGCGTTTGCAGCAGAGCCCTTTGCGCCCAGACCTGCCCTTACTTGACTTGACTTTTATCTTTGTTTTCCTGCACCCACACACTCTTTTTCCCCCCCCCCCCCATCTCTCTCTCTCACACTCACACACACACACACACACACACACACACACACACACACACACACACACACACACTCCCCCCCCCCCCCCACCATTCCTCCCTCTCCCTTCCTATCTAGGTATATAAACTTTACACCACCCAGAACGTCCCTACACTTCCCCTGCCCTCCCATACATCTATCAGGCTACCGGAGCCCCATGTCTCTGTGCCACGGCTGCTTGCCCCTACACTGCTGCCGCTGGCATCGGTGCAGTGCAGCGTGAGGGTGAGCTCGGCTACCAGCCAAGGACAGGGCCCCGCATACTTCCCAATCTGCAGATTAAACAGCGCCCGTCTCTGAAGTCCTTCCAGAGGCTAATGGCTTTTGTTGCCGGAATTAATCCGCACATCCTCTCCCACATCCTGGGGGTCTGCTGGCCAGTTGGGACCCCCCCCCCCCCCCCCCCCATCCCTCATCCCCCATTCCCCTCCCACCACTTCTAACGTCCTCAATGTCTCGCTCCCTCTCATCTCCATCTACAGCTCTGGTTCTAGATGACCTGCCCCCAACTATCTTGCCAGTGGCGCGGCCCACGTATACTCCCCCAGAAGCAGCTTGGCAGAAGTCCGGAAGCAGCCTGGGAGCAGCATGTAAGCAGTCAGTACAGTCGACCAACCGCATTGAGAGAGGGGCGTGCCAGGCAAGAGTTGGGATCCGTGGAGAGACAACCAAAGGGAGTTAATATGCTGAATCTCTACTCTGTCATTTCCAACTGCAGGGGTGTAAGTAGCCCAAATATACAGATGATCAAGTTCCCAGGACTAATGACTAAAGAACCGAAAGAAGGCCCCAGTCAAACTGACACCCACAGGAAGAAAGGATGGTATGAAATACACGGAAAAATAGGAAAAATCTATTTGTCTATATATATGCCAGGGTCAGGTCTATAATTCGACCAAGCTGTCCCCCTCTGGCCATTGATGCTGTGTCGCTCTGTACCCCAGGGTAAACTCCATGTCGGATGCATATTCAGATATTACTCATATCCTGTCCGCTAGGAAACATTTCACTAGAGACAGAGCGGCACAAGGGAGGAATAAAAAAAAGATGAAGAGGAAAAAGGGATGAGAAAAACAAAGAAAAGAGAGAGGGAGGGATAGAGTGTGTGTAAGAGAAAAGGAGATACTGTGCCTGACTATTGCAGATATTAGAAGACGGTGTTCAGCGATCCCCTTCACGGACCCCATAGTTTACTCTACCATCCCAAGTTAAGAGACCAGACACTTTTTCTCTTAATAACCGGTTGCTGAAGGCTCAATTCCAATCATATGTGCAGTAATTTGAATATGTCATCTGCAATACAGTTCATTTATATGACATGTATGCTTTTCTCTGTTTCACGATGTGATGGGTGGGAGACGAGCACAATTTGTGGTTTGGGAGGCTGCAGCTAACCTCTGATAGCAGACAGCCGTAACAATATGCCATGAGTGGTGGGCAGAGAGGGGGACAAATGGTGAGGCTGATCACATGATGCCTATGAAGAGAGTGCGGCCAAGAGCATGGCTGATGAACTCAAGGCCAAGCTGGACAGATGTGGATGGGTAGAAAAAACCTAAGGGAGGGGAGGGAGGGGGGGGCAGTAGGAGAGAGGGGACAGTTGGAGAGAGGAGACACTTAATGGCAGAGTGAGAGCTGGGTAGCAGGGCCAAGAGAGGACAAGGGGGTGGGACGACCATCAGGGGGTTTGTGGGAGAAACCATGGATGTGTTCAGACGCCAATATAAGCGGACTGAGCCGCACCGAACCGAGCCGCTCTGCTCGGGGGAAACGAGGCATTAGTCACATTCTGGTTCTCCCGTACTCGTATACACACTCATTTTGCCCGAGACACACACATACACACACACACACACACACACACACTCGCTCTCTTGCCTGCGTGTGTGTGTGTGTGTACGTGTGTGGCCCACCTGCAGACCACGTCAAGCCTTCCCGGTGTGTGGTACACAGTATGTAACACAGCAGTGTATTGATAAGCTCAGAGAGCCAGAGTGTCGGTGCCCGCAGTTGGTCCGGCTCTCTCCTCTCTGGGTTGGGGGGTTTTTGGTCAGCTCGTTTGGAAAGATGATTTTAAGACTGAGAGCTGTTAGGTTTGGCCCCCATGAAAGAGACGGCACAGTCTTAGGCACGCAGGATATACAGTATTAAAACCAATTCAATAAAACGGGAGAGGGGGAAATGGGGAGGCGGGGTTTGGCAATGGAATAAAGGATGGAGGGAGAGTTGAGGTGCAGTCGGGGAACGCAATGGGTAGGACGAGAAACAGAAGCCATATGAGATGGGAGAGTCTTTTTTATGAACAACGAATGGCCAGAGGTTTGGAAAAATGGAAGAAGGACGGTTGGAGGGAAGAGTTTTGGGGAATCAAAACAAAGGAGAAGGAGGGATAATAAAATGGAAAAATTAATGAAAAGGAGTGGAATACAGAATGGAGCGGCTCCTTAAAGGGCAGCAAAAATAATCCAACTAAAAATATATAAAATATGCGGTGAGAGCTGAAAAGTAGATTTCCGTATTGGCTGGAGTTTCACTTGTGGTTTCCATTATTTTAGTTCCCCCGGAGTAATCCGAGGTTCAGCGCCACCCTGATCAAAGGCCCCTCGGTGGGGAACACCATCCAACACACAAGTGAAAGTGAGACAATCCAGTTAGTTCTCGGGATCAGACCAGACATTATTTCTGGGTATTTGTGTGCCCCCTTACCCTGCCACAGGGAGGTCAGAGAATAGAGCTGAAACCCAGGCTTACTGGGCTTACTGGCTAAGACTAGAGAAGGTTAAAGCCTTGAGAGGATTAACATTGGACTGTTATACCCTAAATAAGAAGATCATACTGTGTTATGAAGAGGGAGAGTAAAGTGAGTTGCATGACGTCAACGGTCAGCTCTTGTTTCATTTTGATGGAAAAACAAACAAAAAAAGGGCCCATGACATGAATCCACTTCAGGTTCTTCCAGCCAAACCTGAAGCTAAACAGCTTCCACACACGTATTGCACTGCTTTACGCCCATTCTTACCTGGCCATGCCCAGGCTAGAGAACCCTTCAGGGACGATGAGGACGTCCAGACGTGGGAAGGGGTGGACCCCCAGGACCGCGTGAGCTGCAGCCAAGCACTGCGGCAGCAAAGCAAGGACCCCCAGCTGAGGGGGAACAACAACAGAAGCATCCCATCACGTATATGGGAGGATAGGATAGTTTCGATTTCAGGAAGTCATAGTAGATTAGCAGAATTTAATAACTATGAATGTACAATATTTAGGTATTATTTATTCACTTATTTATGCTATATATCTAAATTACTGATACTTTGAATGTGATCAATCAAAACAATAAATTAAAGGTATTACTGTACCTTAAAATGACAATGATACACGTGTTTATCTGTACTGTATATCCCAGTGTCGAGTTGACTAAAACTCATCTGGCCAAGCATGCATTATGTGGGAAGTTGAGTTTGAGGTTCACAATCACCCTGGCTTTCTGCAGCAGACAGGCGGGGGCAAACACGCGATGCGGGACCACCCGTTGAGTCCAAGCTGACCGTTCGTTGAAACGGCAAGGGTAGTCGCTATGGGAACAGCTGACACCGCCATCGACCGCGGCTGAGTGACACGTTCCAGTGTGGCGCCCGCTCTCAGGGCCAGTCTCGGACGGAGAGGATGAACGGCCAGTTGGCACGCCACTGTAGCGCGTCAACAAAAAATAAATTAATTAAATGGGGGCAATGGCCTTTCGAATCGTCGTTAATGAAGAATACTTGAATGGCTGCATATTCTTGAAAAAGGATATGCAGTGGTTTCGGTGGCGAGGACTATCCGTCCCCTGTCTGTGCATAAGGTATGGAAACCAGAGCGATGGAAAATGTGAACACGAACGTCACTGGGGCAAACCGCCGTGAGCGCAGAAATATGAAGGTGGCGACACGGAGTTCCATTCCCTTCAACTCCAATATCCCGCTCCTTTTTTACTCCGCCTTGAGCGCTGTTCCAGAGGTTCAGAGAGCGCTCCAACTTTCCTTCCAGCCATTCATTGAAAAATAAAGGCCTTCCTTGTGGCAGGAGATTCCTGGGGCCCAGCAAAAGGCCATAGCTGGGCCGCTGCTGCGGGAAAACCATGTGGGGAAGGGGGGGGGGATTACTGGAAACCCAGTGGCGGCCTGGCCAACATGCGGGGCAGCGGAGGGGAGAACACCGCGGCCCAAGCCAAAACCACCGGGCAAAGAGGTCCGATGCTTGGCCCACCATACAACCCACACCTAATAGACTAAATGAGCCTCTACTTAACCCGACCGAAGCGTCCATTTAAGACATTAAGGCGCGGATCCTACACAGCATTGGGTTTGATTGCCTGTTATTAGATTCTTGTTTTCTCTAACCGCGGCATGCAGACATAGGTAATACCATCCGCTCAATTAACTTATCCCAATCAAAGAATGCGCACCGCCTCCAACCACCTGAGAGAAAGATAAATCAGTTTGAAACTTCCTTCCAAAAAAGTGTCAACGCCTGTGATTGAGTGTGAATACCGATCCCCCACCCTTGCTTCACCTGTCCTAATTTTGGTACGGTGAAGGGAAAAGTACTGCTATGGAATGCACTGGGGCCAAGTGGGGGTTAACGACAGTCTGGAGAGGGGGAGATCATAAGGGAAGAACCGAAGGGGGTTGGGGGGGGCAATAACTCAGGGAAATTAATATAATTCCTGCCAACGTTGAGTGGGAACCCCTTTATTACTTGCCTGGTTGAGCTTCCAGGTCTAGACATGGGCCCGGTCTGGGATCCTGCCCTGGGCTCGGCATCGGTGTTGGCCGGTACTCCGCTGTACTCACTCACTGGAGCCTCGCCCGCACTCCAGGAGGCGGTGTGAGGTTCTGCTATGGCTCTACGCCAGCAGCCCACCGCCAAAGTAAAGGTGGAGGCAGGCATGGGCATTGTGACGTAGTAGTCCCAGATTAGGAGGCCTGTGTATGGGAGGGCCGGGGAAAGGAAGGGTTTGAATGAAGAATGGGAAGTTAGATAAGGAGGAGTGGAAAAAACACGAGAGGAGGAAGATGAAGGACAAGTGAGAGGGGAAAACAAAACGGTAGGTGCGGTCCAAAATTATCCAGAGATAAAGCAAATTCCAAAAAAGGGAGCACTCATAGAAGTCACCGGCCAGTCTTTAGTCATCCACAGAACAGTATCTGTCATGGTCATTTGTCAGGGTCTGACCTTTTCTCACTCAAGGTGACACAGAGAAGCTTTTGCCAATTTTTTATTTCCAGCAGGATGGATTAGTCCAATACACTGCTTTTTGATCCCTCTACAAAGCCAATGGATCAGTCATCTACGCCATTATGGTTTGTCCGATGCTGGCTTCCTTCCCCACAGTTATGGAATACTTTCCAATATGCTTAAAAAAAAATTAAGTCCCTAAATGCACAATCATTACTTTTCCAACATTCTTACAGTTTACTGGTAGATCATTTAGATCATCAGGCTTCCTATCGTGAAGAGTGTTGCATCACATGTATTTTTCCACTGTAAGTGCTGTGTACATAAAGTCATGGGGTGTATAAATAAAGTTAAGCTTGTTGATTGGAATGAGTGGATTACCTGTCTCCCCATCCTTAATGGGGAGGGCTACGTTCTCCCCACTCATCAAAACCACACACTCGCCAGGGGCCCGGACTCTAGCCTGCCATGTTGACATGGCAACAGGCGGCTCTTGGCAGGGGAAGAGGGCTCTATTGTTGATGGGGGAGCCTGCAGTATAAACACAAACCCTGGAAGGGGTAAACAAGGTGTAAACAACAGTTATTTCCTTGGCCAACAGACTTTACACTAATGCATAACGACATCTATTATCCTGTAGCATGTTCCTTTGTGAATTAAAAACATAAAATATCACATAACATCACATGACACAATCCCTCAAGCTCATGAGTATAAATATAAATATGTCGTTTTAAAACATAAAACATCCCAGAACATCACATGAAATACTCACTCAAGCACATAATGGTATATATATATATATATATATAATAATTTGTTGGTATATATTATGTAAATGTATAAGTACTGAACTACCAATTATGCTTCAACTGCACCTCCCACACCAAGAGTGAGGGAGGAGTTTGACAGGAGCAGCTTACAATCTTGGGCACCTCTCACTGAGAAGCAGAATTCACCCAGCGTTGGACGCTTCACCCAGTTATAGGGATGGTGAGCTGGTGCGACAGGTCAGTTATGGCACCTCAACATATTCATCGAAACCAATTAACCCTATAGTTGCCAGATGCCCAATTACCAGATAATTTTGTCATGGTTTTCCATCAGTGTTTATTGCATTATTGTAACAGACCTCTTATCCTGGTCTTGGGTCCACCTGATGGAGCGACCCGCTGGTCTGGTCTCATAAGAGACTCTCAGGCCCCGTGGGAAATTGACCGGGCTGGTAATGCCCCTCTTCTTCACCCGCAGGCTCCAACGGTCCGTGTGGAACTCCACTGGGCCTGCTTCTGGATTACCGGGGGCACCACTGCACTCTGAGAACAGCTGGTGCTGTCGTCTCCAATGAGCAGAAGGCATGGAGACCAGTCTCTGAAGCATGGCCGCCGAGCGGTCTCGAGGGTGACGGTCTCTGACCTCCTCTAAAAGGTTGGACATGGAAGGCACGGAGGTGACGTCCAACTCCTCCACTTGCAATATGTCGAGATCACAGCAGTCCAGCACCAGAGTGAAGTCCCCATCATCGCTCGTGCTTTCCAGTGATGTTCCTACAGATAAAGGGCTGGTTTCTGGTATTGGTCCAGCCCTTGTGCCGCAGTTGGACATAGACGCTGATTCATTCACCGTGCTTTCTCCGGACACCAAAGCCTCAGATGAATCCATGTATCCTTCGCACGGTGACCTGGCCATGTCAGTCTGTCGCAACCCGACTCCAGCTCCATCTGTAGCTTCTACAACAGGTTCCAGGAATAAAGCTATGCTACCAGCGATAACCTTGTTGTGAAGCTGTACTGTCAGGTCCAGCACATAGTGTCTCACTCGTATTTGGTTGGCGTTTGCTCGAAGCGGAAGGTCATCTGTGTCTTGGTCCCCATCAGGCTCCATACCACCACCTAGATGGGTTCAAAGGTTAACTGTAATTGGCTGGCCTCTAAGCAAAGAAATATCGTTTTTGCATGCATCTGTTCACACGTTAAAGTAAAGTTGACGTCACACTGCCTTATAACGATATGCTTAGAGATCGCTGTCTGTTAAAAGTCCCATGGCATGCTACTTTATGGATGCTTACATATAGGTGTTAGTGGGCCCTTAATACAGTATTTGAATACGTTGAAGAAATTCAGCCTTGGTGCAGAATAACAGCCACCATGAGACAGTCCCACAATGAGCTTTCCACAAACGTGGCGTTTTTTAGAGGCGGGTCAAGGTGGAGGGTGGGGGGGTGTGGCCTTGAGCAGCTTGTGGCCACGGTACCATGCGCTCGTGTTTACAGTGGATGTATCGCAATAGCGAGGCGTTTTGGCCGTGTTCTGTAAATATCCTAGAACACTCTGGGTGCTCCGGCGGGAGTCCTGGAGCTCTATATCTAAATAATATCATATTAGAGATCTATATCATATAATATATATTATCACGGCCAAAAGCTGTGTGCGCCTCGAGACAATAATATGAATCTCAAACGACTGGTTCTCCGACGTCTCTGGTTCTTCCACTTCAATCTGATGTAGACTGAACCGCGACATGGAGAAGAAAGGGATTGTTGCCCGTGATTGTTTCCCGCCGGAGCCCTGCTGCCCGCTGCCGCGTGGCACCCCCATCACGAGACTCCACCGCCGCCATGGGGCAGTGGTGCCTCGGCGCTGCCTGCTGCCCGCTGCCCGCTGCCGAGGCATTGGTGCCTCAACAGCGGGCAGCGGGGCTCCTGCAGGGAACAATCGCGGTCAATCCCTTTCTCCTCCATGTTGTGGTTCATGTACCTCAGGGAGTCAAAGCCAAAGTACCTTTCCCCCCCAATTCTTTCTCAACCATGGCTTAGATAACCCCCTCTACGATCGAGTCTCGCTGTGGAAATACCAGAGACGTCAGAGAACCCGACGTGTTAGGCGCCATAACACCAACAGCAGAACGGTAATCCAAATAACGAAGTGTACAACACTTCAGCAGCCACCCTAACCAGCGTTTCATTGTGTGTATTCACACACACACACACACACACACACATGGTGCTCGAACGGTCGCCGCTCATTAGGCAAAGCAGAGAAATGGGGAGGTAACATATTCCATGACGACATACAGGGAAAAATTCCAAATCTGCGCGTCTGAGCTTTGTTTTTTCAAAGGCAGAGCAGGATAGCTAGTGCTCGTTTTGCACCTAACGTAATTTCTAG
The DNA here is from genome assembly GCF_902167405.1 of Gadus morhua. Taxonomy (NCBI): domain Eukaryota; kingdom Metazoa; phylum Chordata; class Actinopteri; order Gadiformes; family Gadidae; genus Gadus; species Gadus morhua. The sequence goes on from NC_044053.1 coordinate 16,714,838, forward strand.
CTACTGGGGGACCATAGGCAGGCTAGTTCCCCAAGAACTCATATTAATGTTAGAAAACCTCATAAAGTTAAATGTTCATGCCATGGGACCTTTAACAGCATGATTCTGCAATATAGGAGGCTGCAGTTTCAGGACCGCACTTATAAAAAAACATTTAATTTACAATGCTATATTTTGTCCAAGTATTTAACGTTATAATTGTACTTAAAGTTGTAAAGACTTATTCCGTCCAAATATAACTTGAAACTGCAGAGTCCTCTATTGCAGGTACATACACCTGTTGGTTCTTTCTCAAATGATATCAGTGCAAAAATAATATTTTTTCAAATATCTGGAAGCTATATTTCTGGGTTCTATTATAACACGTGTTAGACAATCTGTCAGAAGCCTTATGTTAAAGCTAGCTGAAACATTATATCAAAACAATGTGTGGACACTGGACACACACCCGATGTCGGGTAAAAGCATGGAAACTGCTTGTTAAGATATGAGTCATGACCTTCCCCTACCAAGCAACTCACACCAAAGCCAAATCGTACAAATAACTTGCTATAGTTTCTACAGTCAAAACGTCTCTCTAGCCCGCAGCGGGCACACAAGCGATGCCTGGCAACAGAGAGTTGCAATTACTATTTACTATCAGTTCCTGTCAGTTTGGCCAGGGCAGCTGCACATATTTAAAAGATAAGTTGCGTTTAAATTAAAAACCTTCAACAGAGTAAAGAGCATGCCCCGCATGCAACACGTCTGCGTCCTTGGATGCCTTATGCCCATCAGGGAAAAAGGTAATAAAGTTTTAATCGAAGAAATTATCCTATTTTAATGAATAACTTCAACTTGCCACCAAGCTAATTGGGGCCCAACGTTAACCATTCAACCGTTATACAAGCCACCTGAAAAATATGTTTATTAACCAGATTAAACACTAAAACTAATATCTTCCGATATGTAAAAGTTAAGGGCACGAACGCAGCTGCCTAAACGGTATGGTCAAAGTACTTATTTATTACGATTCTCACAATCTACGAGTCTAGTGTAACGTAATCATTTGAAAACCTCGCTACGTCCACAAACAGAACGCTCACGCTCACTGTGAATGAAATGTACAGTGACCATGGAGTGGACCGATTGGTACCTACCTACCGACCTGCTTCCCGCATGCTCAAGGCAACTCTTTATGTCGTCACTCGTTATGCGACGCCAGCTTATTGTAGTACATTGTGCATCTCATTTGTAGTTCAGTAAAATCATTGCGAATCTTTTAATATGTGGTCACGTCGTAGAAGTATATTAGAATATGGGTCGGATTTGAGGAAGAGGAAATGTCGTTCACAAAACATCCGAAAACTAAAAAGTTTTTTAAAGTATTGATTATAGGATTGGGCAACAACCCAGTGTCAGCAGTCGAGGTAAACATCCTTGGGCAAACTGCCTAGCCCTAGGTATCAATCCTTACATTAATTGGTCTACTCCATGATGGTTGAATAGACCATCTACCCTCATTTCCTCTTCACACCAGTGGCCAAAGAGGGAAAAAAATACCATCTATGGGGGCAAGTGTACATAGAATAAGACTAAACATTATGTGATGTAAAAACATTGGATAAATTATCAAACGCAAGGAGGGCACATTGTTTTATTCAAGTGCATGACCATGACATGTGCATTACAAGGAATTACAATTCCACATTAGGTTAATACAATATGACAGGACTAAAACACATATACAAAATAAAAATAAAACATAACACATCATGGAATTCCTAATAGGGACAATATACATTTACATCATGGGGCCTTTCTTAATTGTCTAAAAGTTGCGACAGTTACCAACTGCCTATTTTTTGGAGTTGCAGAATCTATTTGGGAGGATTTTCTAACCTCATCAATAAAAAGCAAACAGTTTAAATGTCGCACCAAGTATTTTAAAGGGGACCTATTATGCTTTTTCGACTTTTATGACCTATAAACGCTGTTATAATGATTGATAGTCATGTTTAACCATACACAAAAAACAATGTAGATTTTCGGGAAACTCTTCCTCTCATCTGGGCGCTTTCAGCATTCTCTGTCAACGCTCGGTTTCGTCCTTCTCCGCCCCCTCGCCCCCCTCCTGCCAACCCCACTCCTTTGTGATTGGTTACCTTCCTTGAAGCGCGCGCACAGGCAGATTTGACCAGGCATATGGGGGCGTGGCAGGAGTGCCTCTACGTAGATGATTTCCCGGAAATGTGAACAAGTGAATCGCAAACGTTGTCCCGAGTGTTTAGCGCTCTGCACAGCCACCCCAGACTGTCACCAGGGAATACGTCGAAATGCATGTACGTCATTAATTGACACTTAAGTATGGTTAAACATGACTATCAATCATTATAACAACGTTTATAGGTCATAAAAGTCGAAAAAGCATAATAGGTCCCCTTTAAGTAAGTGCATATTGATCGTGGAAGATGAAGAACGTTCAAATAATTTGCTGCACTGCTTCTAAAATGAGTCGTAATAAAATAATAATGAACAACGTTTATTCCTCAGTAAACAATTTTTAATCCTCTGATATATTTACACTATGGATACATTGTGGATCTAAATAAGCTATTTCAATTTAGACCTTCAGCTAAATTATATGTATCAGTTAAAAAAACGACAAAATAAGAAAACTCTGAATAAGTTAAACGCTACTATCTACACTGGCAGATATGCCCAACATGAAAATAAATCTAATCTGCTGTTGACGACATAATCCTGTAGATTTTTCCAGTGACCGAAACCATTCACAGGTTTGCCTCTTTGATGGGAACATCCGCAATTGGCAGCCACCAAGAAGAAATAAAAAACGAAAGGCCTTTTGATCACATACCATAATCTGTTATCATGATTGGGTACAAAGTGGCTTCAGTACGACAAAAATAATTCATATTCTATTATACAATTTTGAATACACAGATCCGTGCGTGTCTCAGACATGCATGTGTGCATGAATGAGACACTGGCAATCTTGGCACATATGCAGTCCCTGGGCCTGCAAGGACCTCAGAGTCCAACTCCACACCACTCGAATCACCCAAGCAAAGGTGTTTGCAGCATTAAGGGGGTTGCATCTGCATTTGCGTCAAAAAATATTTGACAGCTCGGAGCAGAAGGTATCAATGTACAGTGAATCGCTACATATTGGGATGAGAAAGCAAATTCCGTCCGTTGGTCCAAGTTTCCCCTTGTTATTATACTGTCAAAACGAAGAACTGATAAAGACAGCAAAATTGAATAACTAGTCAAAACTAGAACTTAGAGTGAAGTTAAATTGCTGCTGCAAATACCACCACTCTCCCCGGACTCTGCTCTGACCCCCTTCCAAAGTGATTCCCTCTTTTTCCGGTCCTCTTCCAACTCATCCATGTGTTGTCTTCTCCTTTCCCTTTTTTCTCTCTCCATCTATCCCTCCCCCCCCTCTAACTCTCTCGATCTTTTCTCTGGTGAGCAGTGACATCTCAGGAGTTTTCCTCTGGAGTTCTGCGAAGACTGAGCCGTTTGAAGGAGTCCCTTTAGAAGAGAAGAGCAGCGAGAGGGTAAAAGAAGGTAGAAGGAGGCAGGTAGGGATGGGGAGGATGGATGGGGAGACAGAATGACACAGCAAATCAGTTTCCCTTCAATCAAATATCTACTCTTGATAGTTACATAACTGCCCATGCACTGAACGGTCCCCCGTTCAGGTCCACCCCCATAGGTTCTGCTATAAACACAGTAGGACTGCTGGATCCAAGATGAGTGTCTCGGGTAACAGTGTTACCTGTGCAAAGGTTACCTGTTCTCCAGTCGTGGCTTGATGATGGGTTTATAGAGCTCCGGGATCTTCCTCTCCAACATGGGCCGAAGGTTCTCCCTCAGCCGGTTGTAGTTCTTCTTCAGCTCCTGTTGGTACTCCTTCTGGTCCGGCCCGATCAAGTGCTTATTCTTCTCCACAGCCTCCCCACACCTGCAGGGTAGGGACCGAGCACAGGAGAGGGACAGTTGGCAGGGAGAATATGATTCCCCGAGGATAGCTTGGATACCAATAGACAAACTTGGTGTGAAAAAAACAACCCTATTTAGTGTTTTGATGTGTGCTTGAGTGCGTCTGTGTGTGTGTGTGTGTGTGTGTCCATGCAATGGATTAGTGTTCCATTCACATTGTCTTCCTGTCTTGCACTCGTATTCAGCTGGGGAAGGCGCCAGGCCAGCAATAGCCCTGGCCATAGACATAATCTGCAATATGTGGATTATGAGGATGGGTGGGTAGCTAGTAAATGGACAGATGGATGGATGGTGTTTTCATTAATGTAATGAACCAATTACTGGGCTTCAATGAAGAATAAAGAATATGAGAAAAGAGCTGTGTTCAATCCAAGGATTTGTTGTATTCGTTTACAATACAAATGTGGCCTGAACTAAAAATGGGTCAAAGAAATTGACAAATGAGAGAGGGTAGGGGCAAAACACATGTCGGATTTTAGCTTCCCACTTTAAATGAGAGTTATATTGTAAACGTCAATATAGTGCAATGTAACATTATACATTACGGGGCACTGTTGGTGCACTTGCCATAAAGATTTACAAAGCCATAAGTACCATAGGATTTGTGGATCAATCTCGGGCTGTATAACATCCACCATCTTTAATGTAGAATATATTCCAAGTCAGTGCCCAAACTGAAGTCAACCCCCTCCTCTCCAGACTCAACGCTCACGCAGTTTGCCATGTTTAGGACTCGCAGAACACAACATTACATTTTGAGACAAGCACAATTATTCTATTTCGACAATGACAAGCGACCGTGAGTCCTAAACTGTAAGTCGATCAGCTAATGTTTTTATTGTTCAGCTCATGTGACATTCGTTCTTGAAATCCTTCTGGGCTGTAGGCTGTCTCCATCTTTCCAATCTTTGAATTGCACCCGTGTTTTACCCTTTTTCGAAAGAGGTTGACGTTTTTAGGTTGAATAGAATCCAATACAATCTCAGTTGATCAAACTAGTTTGATAGCTTCCATAGCTGCATCATGCTGTTTTTGTCTGCCAATTTGTCTCACATCGGTCAACCCGGGATACTCTAAACAAAGAAACCAGTCTTTTTGTATCGACATGTTTTCTTAATCCCCAACGACATATCATGGTCATTTTATGATTTAGTACAGTAAATTTGTTACATATTGGACCTTTTAAGAGAACAGCCATGCACTGTGAGAAGCACACAAGTTAAACTCAAAAGGGATCAGATGTTTTCAAACCCTGCTGACGAAACGGGGAATCTGTTGGTGGGTCGGTCGGTGGATTAGAAGGTCGGTCATGGATAAGTGAAAAGGACACATTAGCATTTTTGGAAGGAAATATTCGAATACTGGGGTCGAAAGCAAATTCAAACCGGCATGCTGTTTTTCTGTGATTAGGTTTAAGAACGACCATGGTTGAGGACTGGATACTCCTCATACAAAGGGGAGAGTTATCAGCTTGCCTCGGTTATGAAGGAAAATAACAATTTCTAAAATTACAGTAAATATCTGCCAGCTCTTGCCAAACAAAGGAGATTGGGGGTGACTTTGGACATTACAAATGAAAGACCATTCTAGGTGAATGGTGTTGCCACATGCAAAGCTACAAGGACACACACACACACACACGAGCACACACACACACACACACACACACACACACGCAAGCACGTGTGTTTGAAGTATTCGTAATACAACAATCCCTCAAGTGGAATAATAAAGTGTGACAATGGTGAAGTGATGAACGGAGTAGTTTGGTAACATTGGTGAGTTATTCCGAAACATTGTGTTGCATAATAGTTTTATAAAGTATTATCAATCAATTATTGTTATCACCCTCTATATAAACGGCATAGACCCATTCCACAGGCAAGAGATCATTATTCACCAGTCAAAAGGAACCACACTACCTACTACACTATACTTTTGGCCATTTTTCCCGCTAGCGCCTATGACAAGGACCATTTTCATTTAGAAATCCCTTTGAACTAACATTTACTATATCCTCCCACGGAGCCAGTTAATAGTAATTTCTCGTGCAAAATGAAAGACGCAGGCGGAAAACTCCACGGGGGGGTTCGGGGGGCTGGTGGTGTAACCTAACATTTCTTTGGGGTTTATGGCCCGCAGTGGGAAGGCAGCGTTTGTTGTTTTGCTTGGTTTTGTGAGATTGGGTCTGAGCTGTTAGTTACAGTTGAGGTCTATGGGGTCTCCTCTCACCTCATGATGAACTCCTTGAAGCACAGCCGCAGTTTGTTGTGGTGCCGGTAAAGCTTGGGGTCGGCAGGGATCTCGTTCAGGAAGACCTGGGCCACCTCTAGCGGGCCCTGGAGATGTAGAGACAGACAGAGAGAGAAAGAAATGTACACAGAGTGAGAGAGAGAATACACAAAGAGAAAGAGGAAGAGAGGGAGAGATACAGAGAAAGAGAGAGGGAGAGACACACAGAGTAAGAGAGAAACAAACACAACGAGAAAGAGGGAGAGAGACAGAGATAGAGAGAGGGAGAGACAAACAGAGTGAGAGAGACACACACAGGAGGAAGAAATAGCGCGAGGCAACGACAGAGAGACAAAGAGCGAGACAGAGACAGATAAAGAGATGCAAGTATAGAAAGAGGAGATGGAGTGAAGGAGAGACAGAGACACACATGAATTACAAATAAAGGCAGATTAGATGCAACCACTAAGGCGCTTAAAAAAAGAAAAAGAAAAATAATTTTCATTTCTTATTTTCCCTTTTTAGTGGCAGGAAAACAACGTGGTCAGCGGCCACAGCTTTGGGCTGTTGGCCAACCAGGCTGTTGGTCTGGACCATGAGGCGGAGATCAGAGACAGAGAACCAGGCCGTGATTAGTGCGCTGCATGTTTAATGCATCCACTAAATCCTCTATAGACCCACCATTTGGCTCCCATTTGGCCCCCCCGTCCGGGCCCTTGTTATCCCCCGTTACATTCATCATAAAACCACAGCGTGCCGCGCAGCGGCCCGCATCACTACTGCTACAGTTAAACAGTTCTGATTAGCATCATAAACGCATTCAAGAAGGAGCTGGGCCCTCCCTCACATTGGGGCCCCTTATAGGGGGAAGAGAAAGAGAGAGAGAGAGAGAGAGAGAGAGAGAGAGAGAGAGAGAGAGAGAGAGAGAGAGAGAGAGAGAGAGAGAGAGAGAGAGAGAGAGAGAGAGAGAGAGAGAGAGAGAGAGAGAGAGAGAGAGAGAGAGAGGGCCGTCTTCACTCGCACTGATTACAGGAGTTAAGCTTGTAGGTGGAGCTGCTCGACATTATCACTATGTATACAAGTACGTTTAGCAAGGCACCCATCAGATCCAGTCTGATAAGACTCTGGGAAGATAGAGCACTGTGGGGCAGGAGATGGAGACGGAGTCACCGTAGTCTGTCTCGCCCCCCGCTTTCAACATCCCCAGCGCGAAGCGTAGCTCATGGTAGGAGCAATGAGGGAACACATCAAAGAGACCTCAGGGTTTCGTTGCGGCGTGCAGCACATGGAGACATAAAAGGGAAGACGTGGGCGGAGGGGGGGGGGGTCGTCTGTGTGTGTGGGGGGGGGGGACACTGGGGGTTGGGGGGTGGGGTCTGCAGACGTTTTAACTAAATCAGCCGAGAGGTAAAAGGGAAGGATTAGGGTTATTGATGGGGCTCCGACGCTTTGATGTGCAATCACTGTCATGTGTCCCACCTGTGCCGTGTGATCACAATAGAAAATGTAACCCAATAGAAACGAAAGAAAAAGCGCTGGATCAAATGATGCCGGTTGATCTTCTCTCTCAACCACATGACAGAGCGAACACTCGGCAGGCGATAGAGGAGTAAACTGCCACTCTTCAAAATGCGATTTTCAAGACAACACATCAGCCGTTGTAATTGATTTAACCGTTTAAGAGATGAGAATAATACAATGAAATCAGAGTAAACACAAAGAAGATCTGTTCAAGTGGTAAAACAAATAATCCAAGTGTGGAGGTGGAACCCTACCTGGTTCACGGTGGCTCCCACGGAGCCCTGTAACAACATCTGTAACATCTTAGGGTCGGGCTGCTCTCGGTGTGTGGCCACAGCCAGCTCCCTCGTCTTCTTCTGCATGTCCTCGATGGCTACCTCGATGGGCGTCAGGACAAACTGGAGACAAATGCAGGAAGTGACTTAGAAAAAGTTTTTTTTCCTTTGCTAAATAATGGCTATGATGCCTTAGTATTTAGCATTTTTTAATGCAGCAGATGCTTCCCTCATCTTTACAGTTAGTTTAAAGTTCCATTATTTCTAGATGCATGTCATTAGTGAGCAGGTAGCTTAGTTTCCTGTATGGCGCTGACTGGTGAAAAATAGTCCATACGTTACAACTACATTTGTCCAAACGACAACAGATATGGATTTAGATATAGATAAATATTTCCATTTCCAAGTGGCAGAGGCCATAAAAGATGGGCTACATTAGAGATATCTATCTATCTATCTATCTATCTATCTATCTATCTATATTAAACATATATTTATATATTTAAATATAGAAGAAACAGATAGAAAGAGAGAGATTGATGGACGTCGATAAGCGAGAAAGAGAGACCCAGATCACAAACAAAGGAAGATACGAGTGGGCAGGATGCAAACAACAGAGCCATCCTGTCTGAGTGACGTCTTATTTTTTTTCAGCGGCATGGAGACAACGTTCTGAGTAGCCACATGCAGCTACTGGCCAAGACGTTGGTCTGCCGACATGAGGAGCAGATCAGAGACAGGGAGGAGCAGGCCTGGCTGGGGGATGCCGCAGCAGCCTACCTCCTCCTTCTGGATGACGTTGATGCGGGTCTTGACGTAGGGGAAGGCGTGCATGGTGGTCAGGATGGTCTTCCTCTTGTACTGCTCGCTGAGCTCTCCCCGAGGGCGGCCCGCTCTGGTGAAGGGCGTCGTGAACATGAAGCGCCGCAGGTTGAAGTTCTTCTCGAAGTTGGTCAGCCGGTCCTTCATCTCGTAGTCGTCAAAGTAGGGCTCCGCATACGTGATCTGGATGTACGCCTGGAGAGAGGTTCCGAATCAGACTCTAAATTCTTTGTCGTTGATCAACAGCGTTACAGATAATCATCTCAGATGCGGCTCCGATTAGGGTGAAGGTCCAAACGACTAAGGACGTTTCATAGACGCAGAAGAGGAAAGTGCAATGTGATGGCTGCAAAATTTTCATTAGCTGATCTTTAAAAACATTAAGAATTATTTTAAAGCCAAACCACATAGGTTGCTATCCGACAAGGCATAAAAAGTCATTTCACTTTTATTTCACTTTTTACTCCAAAGAACGAAGTCATCTTTTAGTTTTGCCCTGCAGCCTTCCTGTGTTCTAGCAGGTAGTGTGGGGTAACAGCGTGGCAGAGTGTCTCTCGACTACCTACCTTGTTGGGGTTGAGTTTCTTCCTGTCCACGGGGGTGGAGTCTTTGATCATCTCCAGGGAATCCTCTCCAACACACTGACTGTAGAAGTTCTAAGGCGAGTGGGAACATGAATGTGATATATTTGACTAAACAATTCAGCCACATTTTATGACCGTTCGTCAATTGTAAGGATGTCCATACAAAAAAGATCCACTTGAAAGTTAAAGTAGTTTAGCAATATTTGTTTTATTTGAATGCTATTCAACTATTTTAATTGTATTACTTATATTAATAACCAATTTAATATTTAATTTTGAAGTTTGTATGAAGAAAATGATTTACGTCGTTTCGAAACGCACAACCCCTGCCCACTCACAACCAGATATATAAAAAATACAACTAGAAGGGAAAAACATTTGAATGGTAACCTCTCTCTCTCTCTCTCTCTCTCTCTCTCTCTCTCTCTCTCTCTCTCTCTCTCTCTCTCTCTCTCTCTCTCTCTCTCTCTCTCTCTCTCTCTCTCTCTCTCTCTCTCTCTCTCTCTCTCTCTCTCTCTCTCGATGAAATGTGATAAAATATACAGAAATAATTGCCTCCAGTCTGTGAGAGATCTCCGGCAGGTGTGTTATCCCTGGTTCCTTGTAAACAAACTCCCGCTCATCCAGATCCCCAAACTTTGCTCCGTAGAAACCGACCCGGAAGTAGGTACCGAACATCCTCTTGTGGCCCTGGATGGGGAGAGCACATATGGTGGTGGTGGTGTGTTACAGGGGGTGAGTGCAGATTTGTGTTTTGCATAGAGGCATAGAACAGATTGAGATTAAATGGAAGTAGGTGGGACCAGATGAGGACTGGGAATAGTAGTAGGCCACTCGTCATACATAAATATAACATGTTTGGACATTCGCTACTGTATCACATAGTGAATAAAACAAAATTGTGGCAGTTTCATTAACTCTTTGGGAGTATAGGTCCCCTTTGCCAAAACACATTGTGTAAACCCCAAAAAAAAAAGAAAGTGAAAAATTAATATTAACTAATGATAAAATAATAATTGATTCCTAAATGAGTAATAGCTATATATTTCTGTCTCTCAGTGGCTCCACCTGTTAGGCTGGTGTGTAGGCAATATGCCTCAAAGCAGCGACTCACTTTCCCCGTCCCTCTTGATTCTCCTGTCCATAATGATATTGATCCTGCATCTGAACGGTTACCTTCTCAATAATCTTGTCGAAGGCCCGCTTCAGCTTATCGTGAGTGGAGGCCAGCTTTCGGAAGTCTCTATGCGCCTCCAGGATGGGAAGGATAATCTTGTACACCTCGTTCACCGTCTCGAACAGACTCCCCTAAACAGAAAACAGAGAACGATAAACGTTCAACAACGGAGAACGATGTACGCTTGATGACCAGATCATGTCATCAAGCATACAATGCACACGTGGTTCAGGGCAATCTATAACCGCAAACAGCAAAAAAGATACCATCTAATTAGATCTACATTTAGCATAAATGTAGATCGGTAATTGTACAACAACTTGCAGGCTGAGAACAATCAACACTTGAGCTAATGCATCCCATTTAAGCCCCTTAAAACAAAAACGCAAACAATTGGACAAAGTAGCACTAAGAAACACAAAAAAGAGGTGAGCAGTTTCTCTTTATATTTAATATAAATATGAATTTTAATTGGATCGTCAAGTGAATAATAGATGTTATTGCGCGTGCGTGCGTGCATGCGTGTGTGTGTGTCTGTGTGTGAGTGTGTCCCTCTCTTACGTTGATGAACAGCTCGGCGGCCTGCTCCAGGAGCCCCACCAGGCCGTTCTCGGTGAAGTAGCGGCCGGAGCACACGCCGTCCTCATCCGGAGACAGGATGTCATCAGACACAGCGGACTCCTCCAACACGTTGGGGGAGATGTTCTGCAGAGACAAAAGGGGCCTGCATAAATCGATCCGCCGGTCCCGGCCGTCTCCCCCCCTTAATTAATCACATGATCAATGGACAGGAAGGTGACCAGCATGTAACAGGGAGATGTCCGACAGTGGGGAAGCGAAAGCTAATCAAATGATCGCCTGATCAATGGAAAAACTGGTGGGTTCGAATGTCCCGTCCCAAAACACAGGGGAGGTCTCTGTGCGTGTGCGCTTGTGTGTGTTCACGTTGATGGTCAGTGTCTCCTGTTGACCACTGTGCAGTTGTGTTGTGGTGTACTCGATGGGACATGATGTTGACTCGGTTGTTGCTCACACACTATTTGAATCGCCTCTCTATCGATTAAGGCCACCCGATTCATAGTGTAGCACCTTTCACTGCTATAGGGAAAGAACAGCAAAATACTAAAACACTAAAAAACTCCCATCTACAGGGTCTGTAGTATATAGGACGTTGTATATTCACTTTCTTGTATGTACAGTTTGAATTTATGCATGCATGCATGTATGCATGTATGTATGTATGCATGTATGTATGTATGTATGTATGTATGTATGTATGTATGTATGTATGTATGTATGTATGTATGTATGTATGTATGCATGCAAGTACAAAATATTTGACCAGAGAAACTGATGACACTGCAATACGTCAATATTTCTGATTTGATTGATTGATGTGAACGAGATCCCCAGCACGGTGTATGATTGCAGGGAGCTCTGTACAGTACAGTACGTACCTGGAAGGTGACGCTGCCCACAGGCAGGTACTTGTGGTCCTCCAGCATGCTCAGGTACTCGGCCACCAGGGCGGCTGCGTGCACCAGACACATGGCCGACTCCGTGTAGCACTTCCTGTTGCTGTGCTTCTCCGCCATGTTCTGCAGCCAGGTCAGACGCAGGTCGGGCGAGGTCTGGTAGCCTTTGGCTATCCTGAATGGAAACACACACACACACACACCTTCAGGTTAGCTTTCTGTAGGGCTAAGAATAGATTGAAACCGTGTGCGCGCATGTGTGTGTGCTTGATTTGGAACTAATTTGTTTATACGAAATGCTTCCAGAAAGGAAATGTTCTCAGTTAGAAAAAAATAAAAATGGGAATTTGTTTCCCCTGTTCAAGCGACGCATGAATAATGAATCAGGACATGCCAAACGTACGCAAAACAAAAAACCAAAACGATGAATGAATCAATTAATCTTCAAGTAAACCAGGTGCACCGCTCGCTATATGAATGAACACAATGAACCTGGGCGCCAGATTATCTCCCGTGTAATTGTGTGTGTGCCTGTGTGTGTGTGCCTGTGTGTTTCTGTTTGTGTGTGCGTGCGTGCGCATGCACATGTGTGCATGTGTGCATGTGTGTCTGTATTTGAGGAGAATCAAGGCGAGGATTTCAGGAAAAGTACATTTGCCGTTCGCTGTGCCATTTTTTGCATGGCTGTCGGACACATTCTGTACACACGCAGAACGGGCCCTAAACCCAAACAGACTGCATGATGAATGGCACGTGTAGAGGGCATTAGCACAGAAGCGCAGAGTGATCTCTAAACCAACACACAGCACATGTATGCGCCTCTTTGTCTGCCGCGTCCCCACCACGTACACCACTCTCTCTCCGCTTGCATTTGCATATACACCCAGTCCAGATCAGAGGCCCAAACTGCTACCACATGGTAACCATGGCGAGGACGGCAAATAGAGGCAAAACAAGCCCAGACCACAGAGAAATAGGAAACAGCCAGCTCCTAGTGAGCCACGGGATAGGGGGGGGGGAAGAGAGAGAGAGAGAGAGGGAGAGAGATGGAAAGGGGGAGAGAGAGAGAGCGTGCCAGAGAGTGAGAGAGAGGCAGTCGATAAGACAGACCAAACAAGGACAAAGCCTGTAAGACAATACGGTTGTTTTTGTTCTTCACCCACCTATACATGAGGTCCATGAGCATCTCCGGGTCCTCCTGGAACTCCCGCATCTTCACCGTGTCGGACAGGATGCTGTTGAGGTTCCGCAGTAGCTCATCCACCTGAGGAGAAACACACCACCGCACACCACCACCGCGTGTCATCATGGCCTCCAAGCCAGCTTTGGTCTGAATGATACACCTTTTCCTCTCCTCATTGTTATTCTGCTACCGAGTTGCGTCTGCTGTGTTAGTCATCCCATATGTGTTCCTTTCTCAAGATTTCTATCTCTCGCCGCTGGGTCTTTGGAGAGATGTACTTTGAGGGGGGGATGTGAATATCAGATTGGTATTTTATTTCATCTAGTAACTAAATTGTGTGTGTCTGTGCGTGCGTATATGTGTTTGCGTCTGTCTGTCTGTCTGTCTGTCTGTCTGTCTGTCTGTCTGTCTGTCTGTCTGTCTGTCTGTCTCTCTGACTGTCTGTCTGTCTGTCTGTCTGTCTGTCTGTCTGTCTGTCTGTCTGTCTGACTGACTGACTGACTGACTGTCTGACTGTCTGACTGTCTGTCCGTGCGTGCGTGCCCGTGTCTTACCTGGGAGGGCAGCTGCGTGTTCCTCATCTCGCCGTCCTCCTCAGCGTAGGCCAGGATGGTGCGCAGCGAGCGCCGCAGATACTCCTCCTGGAAGTCAGACGACTGACCCACCAGCGAGGCCAGGGACATGGTCACCTGCATCTTCACCCTGGAGAAGTTCTGCACAGCAGGACCGAGGGGGGCAGAGAGGAGGGGACATGTGTTGGAAGCTGGCTTCCCATTCGCTCCAATAGTTCCCCCACCAGTGATGCTGTGGTACGATTCAGATCATTTTGTTTGCGGACGCTTTAATGTGATTTAGGGGGATTTCTATTGTTCTAAACGTCAGGGAGGTTTGATGTTAGGCGCCTGATAGACAACTATAGATAGATGGACTATAGATGTTAGATGTCAGGGATTGAACAGAGACCCTTTCGGCTGGGAGTTTTACAAAGGCAGGGTGTACAAATCTTCAATGCAGTGTGGATACTTACCTCACATGAAAAAAATAATATATATAATCTATTAAAAAAAGTATAGTTATACACATTAAGAACAAAAGGAAATGTACAGATACCAAAAAAGCATAATTATCTAAAATTTCTAAATAATGCATCCTATGTGATTAAAATATCACCTCTATTCACTGCTGTGAATGAATGTTTTGAAATGTTTCATACACGCCAGTATACAAAACCTACTGACGCCAGTGTTTGATGACATTGTTGAAAGTATACGTCGTTTCTCTTCGTGTAAAATAAGGGAGAAATGGAAGAAACTCTTGCCAAATAATTTTTCCCCACAGATTCTGCTATGGTTTGATCTGGGTTTCTATTTAAAGCAAGAGATGGATAAATTCCTGCTGGACACAAGGCAACAGATGTGTGACTCTTTGAGTGCAGAGTCTATAAACAAGTATTCATCTGGTTTGTATAAATATATGTATCATGGCTGAATGATAAATGTTTTCCTGAGCGAAACGCATACATCAAGCTTTATTTCTTGCGCAATTCTGTATTTTAGCACCATCCATTTTTCCAATGTTCACGAATAGTGGCAATTACGAATGCTTTTGGGAGATATTCTGCAAGTGATATAGCATTGTGTCATTTAGATTGCATGGTGGCGTGCAGATCGCTGTTCTGATTAATTCTGGAGGATGAAACAAGATTGCAGTTGATGGTAGATAAACACACCACTAACTGAAGTGTCGCCTCCACCTGATCCGCATTTAATTGGAAACCTCCGTCTGCAATTTTAATAAGCTTCCTTTAAATCAACATTTCAGCAAGGAGAAATATTAAATTACCAACTTGTCAAAGTGATTCCGAATGGTTATAGGCTGAAGTGCTATGATACAGCAAATCCTGATATATTTTATTTTAATCTTGAAGCAGGATGAAATTAAATTAACTGAAACCCCATTTTGTCTGCAGCAACCTTATTTTCCATCCATTCCCGTTCTTCTTCTCTGAAATGTCAACCGTCTCTCAGGTCATCTTTTCACTCTTCCACCCCTCAGACAGATCAAAACCCTTTTACCAAACAACCACCCTCTCCATCCGTCGGAGATGGTCCTAGATCTGTGTGTGTGTGTGTCCGTGTGTGTGTGCACGCCTGTGTGAGTGCATGCATGTGTGTGTGCTTGTGCGTGTGTGCATGTAGCTCAATCCATCTCCAAGATGGCCCGGCAAAGCGGGAAATGATCTCCCATTAGTGAAGACATAATCACCCATGGATCATCTCTACGGCCCCATTCTGTTCAACTACGCATGGAGCTGGAGACCCAGAAGCCAGCCCGCCACACTGTGTGTGTGTGTGTGTGTGTGTGTGTGTGTGTGTGTGTGTGTGTGTGTGTGTGTGTGTGTGTGTGTGTGTGTGTGTGTGTGTGTGTGTGTGTGTGTGTGTATGTGTGTGTGTGTGTGTGTGATCAGCACAAGTTGTTGCTCTAAATATAATCATAAATAATAACAATAATATCAATATAATCATATATATTAGATATTTATAGAAAAGAAACGTATTGCATAATGATACAGACACTAGTAACACATAGTCAAAAGATGCTGAATGTTTATACCATTTTCTTGCTGAATATGAGACTTTGGTCGTTTTTGCAGCCCCAGTAATACTCTTTGGTGCTTGCGTATCTTCATGCATTCATTTTGATAGGATAATTTTAATGGGACACAAAGCCTGGTCTAATTTGTCTTCATGAACAAGGGAGACGAAGAGCAGATGGGGAAATGGCAGAGGAGAGAGGCAGTATGGATGACTCACAATGACTGTTGTGATCTTGCCCGTTTACGATAGTATAAATAAACACAAAACACGCACAGAGGGAAAAGCCACTCATCCTTAAAAGACCATGTGCCCGTGTGTGTTTGTGTGTGTGTGTGAGGCTCTGTTGTGTATTTAGGCTTGTGCTCGACTCTGGGACTACACACCGTCAACGACGGAAACCTCGGCTGCAGCCGGAGTAACAGAATTACCAAATAAATTCTCCCCTCCTCCTTAAGTTCATACCCTTTTCTTTCCCCCTTCCCCCTCACACACACGCACACACACGCACAGCTCGGCTTTCATTAGTCAGAAGGTGGAGGGAACACAGCGGGCAGACGGTGACGGATAGGTCGGCTCTGCTCAGAAACACATCCCTCAGCAGAAAACTGTCTTCCACCAAAACCCCAAAATAGACACAGGGAAGACATTAAAGCTGAGCAGACGAGGGAAGAAGAGAAGATAATAATATGGGTATGAGTGGAATGAGTACGAGAATCATGATGAACTTCCCTTCTGCTCGTGTGTGTGTGTGTGTTTATGTATGTGTGTATTTATGTGTGGTGTGTCAAAAGCCCTGTCCTCTAATTTACGGTGAATGGGACAGACTTTTACAGATACAGTCTGTCACAGTTATGACTGCCTGCATGCTTTCCTATGCAGCTCTTGATACTTGAGATTTCACTGTATACCAAAAAAAAAAAATCACTCTCCACCACAATTATGCACATGTGTAGCGCGAGGGCATGTGCCTGCGTGCGTGTGTGCATGGGTGGTGGGCTCACGCTGGCGTTGCTGTAGCTGTATCTCATGATGAGGTAGAGGGTGGCACAGGCCTGGCTCCTGTTCTCATCCACTGGACTGCTGCAGTACTGGAGCACCTTCTGACACAGGTCTGCACACTGCTCAGCCTCCTCCTCAAACAGCAGGTCTCCAAACTACACACACACACACACGCACACACACACACACACACAAACAACCGCACAAACACACAGACACAGACACGGACACACAATGGAAAGGGTGAGGGGGAGCGAGAGAGTAAGTAAAGAAATAAAGCAGTTCTAAGTGTTTAAATTGATGATACTGTACATCATATAATAAAGCATCCAAGCTTGAACGCAAAGTAATGAGCCGACATTAATCCCAGCTAGTACCGCCTGCGAAGCATCCCCACGCTTAATAAGCGGACACTTAATTAGACCAACGTCTCTCTCTGTCTCTCCCTCTCCCTCCCTCCCTCCCTCTCCCCCCCCCCTCTCCCCCCACAAACACCGACGTCAGTACCTTGATTAGGAGAGCTCGCAGCGTGCTGAAGGCGTGTGAGAGGAAGCTGGAGCTCTGGTTGCAGGTGAGGCAGTGGAGCAGCACTTTGAGGACCCCACCCGTCACGTTGTCCTTACAGTCTGCCAGCGGCATCGCCTGATTCAGAGACACAGATGATCAGGTGGTCCGTACACACACATAGACAGCACCTAGTGTGCAAACTCTCCAACCAGCCGACGATATGCATGGTGATGGATGACGTGAGTTACTCCGGTCGATGGACGGTAAGGTTTTGTACGGCGCTCCAACATGTATGATACAACTGGAAGGGACTAAAGATCAAGAGTCTATTATTAGACTCATGTGTAATAGTCAAAGCTCTTATCCAACGTCATGTTAAAAAGAATGACAGGTTTCTAGGCCTACACGTGTTTGTATTGTATAATAAGCTAGCATAGCCCATGTTTACTATAATTGTTATTTAAATGATGCAAAGGTGCTGGGTATTTGTCAATAAAAAACGAAACAGAGCTCTAAGGCAAAACGTATATATTTTGAACCTTTGTATTGCAGGTGATAGGGTTATCTCACCTGTACGATGGTCTCCAGCAGATCCAACACGATGAGGTTAGCCTCGGTGGCCAGGTTTCCACTGATGACAGCCTCTTGGTCCAACTCGGCTTTTGTTCTGATGACATTGTTACACAGTGGGGGAGAGCGGGGAGGGTAGTTGGACACAGAACAGAGGAAAGAAAGGGAGGAAAACAATGAGACAATGAGGCAAATTTGATTAGAAGACATGCAGAGCGCAACGATTAAGAAGTACAACAAAAAACAAACTATTACATCATTGAGGTTGAATTAAAAGCCACCTTTCTACTCTGTGGAGAACAGAATACCTACTTGTCCTGCCTGTCGTTGGTCTGTCTCCACTGAGTGAGGTCTTTCCTCCAGCGTAGGTTTTCCCTCTGACCCAATGTCCGTTCCATTCCTTCCAAAGAGGTCAAACGATCAGTGATTAGCATTAGCTACTAAGATAGCACAATTTAGCGAATCACACATATCTTCTTATTCGAAATGGTTCTGTTTCTAATAGCCGAGCTTTGCGTAAAGAAAATGAAATGAAATGTAATAATAAGAAAAAAACGTTCAATGTGCCGAAAGATGACACACTCAATTTAACAAACTAAACATTCATCCTAATTAACCATGCTTTTGTCCTAAATAGCCGCCGCTACATTGGACTACTGCCACTCGTTTAAGACTATTTGAGGAGGCTCGCGTATATCCCACGCTCACTTGTACGACACAACCTCTTCATATCATAAAGATCGCCTGACGTGATTTAAACCGACAATAAATACCCACTCCGGCAAAGGGACCCGCCCGTGCCCACGGAGGCCGATCAACTCAGATGTGTCATTTGGCCTTAAGTACCTCCGACTCTTCTGATCATCTCTCCCCGCGCGCCCATGCCTCTCAGCAGGGCCTCCTCCAGCTGCAGCTTGGCCTGCTGGGACTTCTGCAGCGCCTGGTTGCTCACCTTGTCACTGCTCTGCTTACCCTACACACACACACACACACACACACACACACACACACACACACACACACTTTATGAAGAGAGGCTAATGCGGTCATAAAAATACATCAGACGGACCAAAAGCCAGGGAAGCAAAGGGAAACAGGTGGAAGCATGGAGAGCAGACTGACCCGGTATTCAAAGCAGGAGACACAGATGGTGAGGAGCTCCAGCAGGCGGTTGAGCTGGGAGGAGGGCATGTCCACCGTCCAACGCTGGATCAGGCCTCTCTCCGCGTTCTTCATCACCCACAGGAAACACACCAGCAGGTGGCGGCTCGTGTCCGCCGCCAGCGTGGCCACTGACTTACTTTGCTGAGGACACACAGTGGAGAGAGACGGAGCACTAGTTAGCGCTAACCAGAGGGCAAACACACACACACACACACACACAGACAAACACCCACACATTCACACAAATCTAAAAGTGTACGTCTGTCCATGTGTCTTTGTGTCAACCGAAACACACACAGACGAAACACACACAGCTAAACAATCGTGAAAAAAGCACTAAGAATAAGATAACTCTCTTTCAGTCTTAAGTGAAGTGCGGTTCTCTGTTGGGAGATGGGGGAAGTTAGCAGAGTTGTGCTTAATATGCTACCATGGGGGGGGCGGGGGGGCGGATCTGATTAATCCAATGTCCTCTTTAAGATGAAGAATCTTTAGAGGAGAACTGCTGCTGATAAATAGGAGGCATTAACCTGGAGGGGAGCATTGTCTCCTGAGCTTCTCACCTGGCCCTGCCAGTTCCTCTCACCGCAACAACGCAGAGCGCACCAGGTGAACACAATGGCCGACGCTATGCCGTTTCATTGGACAACACAGACTGATGATGAATCCTCCCCATGTTGCGAATAATGAACAATTGCTAAATAAAAGACTCAAATTAAGTTTGCTCTGGAGAGAAATGATGGGAGCTGAGAGAAACAATAAACACACAGGAAGTCTGACAGCTCTGACCTTAGAAAGGTCAACGCCTCTCTCTTGGCTCTTCTCCCTCCCCCCACAACAACAAGACCGCCGACAACAACAACAACCGCGTTATTCCGTCGACCAACGTGTAGAAAACCCATCGACCTAATGAAGAGTGGCCTAGAGGTCGGGGGAGCTGGATACGGGCGTAGGGGTTTTTTAGTGCTGTTGCTTCAGCTACATGTGATTTATGTGTTTGTCAGGGAAGAAGGCCCCTTTCACTTATGAAGGCAACGCATGCCCATAAACTAGCACTATAGGTGCGTGTGCGTGCGTGTCTCTGTGTGTTTCCACGATGGATGAAGTATGTGGATGGCTCTTGACAGGTAATCAATCCATTTCATTGCAACTCACCTGTTAGAGGGCCCACCGCACAGACAGAGACCCCCGCACACACACACGCAGCCAGCTCTACCAAAAAAGCATGCGCACACCCACCCACACACAAAAACACACACATAGTATACACGGATGAAAATTTGTTTGCCCCTTTAGCACAATACAGAAAACTAATCCCCAGCAAAACTTGTTGTTGTTGTTGTTGTTGTTGTTGTTGTTGTTGTTGTTGTTGTAGTAATCATAACCGTGAGAAATTATAGTTAGTGACTTACGACGGATGCCATGGAAACCAGAGCACTTCTCCCCAGGGTGTTGAAAGGGTTCCCAGCGATTGCCATGGCGACAGACTGATTGATAGGAGGGACATTTTCCAGGTCGTCGTCAGGTCCGCCAGTCTTGTTTTTCCCGCTGCGCGCTTCGGAGACTAGAACAACACAGATGTCAACCCAACATGCGTTATCACCTACCAATTAGGTGTCACATTTATAGATGAATATTTTCCTACATAAACCAAATCACTGCCGGTGAACGCAGTCGCTGCATGTGGATTTAATTCTGTGGGAATGTTACACAGTCCTATTTGTTTCTCTTCGGGGTATATAGTTTGCATGTAGGGCATTTCGGGCGTACCTGTGAAGTCCAGGTAATTGATGGAGTCGATGATGATGCCCACTAGGGGGAGGTAGAGCGCAGCGACCTTTGCTCCGACCTCAGGTTTCACACAGCGTTGGTCTAGGTCGTGGGCACACAGCAGGCTGTAGATGGCATTGATTGCCTTCCTCTGTACCTTTCCCCTGCAAAACAAGACAGAACATGTTGACTAGGGGAGTATCGATCAAATGAGAGTGCGTGGGTATCGAGGCATTTATGTGTGCCTGCATGCTGATTTATGCATGAGTGTTTAATTGTGTTTGTTTCTGGCCCTGCATGCGTACATGAGTGAGTGAGTGAGTGAGTGAGTGAGTGAGTGAGTGAGTGAGTGAGTGAGTGAGTGTACCCCTCTGACTCCATGTCCAGTGCAGCGCTGAGCTCTGTCAACAGCAGACCAGTGAGATAGTGCTGCTGCTTGAACTCCTGAGTCAGTTCAAAAAGTCCCAGAATCCTCTGCTGCTCCTGGTAGCTGTATGAGCTGGAGGTCTGACACGCGAGCGACAGCAGCAACGACGAAATACACAGAAAGAAAGAGATGGAGAGGGCCAAAGAAAGTGAGGGATGGAGTTTGAAGGACAGGAACTTTTAATGGCTGCTACTGTTGCCTGTATGATGGGCTGAATGTTTATCAGCGTACACAAATCTAATGGAGTATGCTTTATGTGACTGTATGAGATGTACAACTAGAAAATCCACGAAAAAATCTGTTTTGTTTTCCCTCCAGATTCTGAATAACAAAATGAGACAACAAATTATAATAATTCTGTACATCTCTCACTGAGACTTCTTTGATTCAGATATATCGTCATTGACAATAAAAGCCCTTTTGAGTGGCGGCAGGACTCACCTGTGAGGAGATGGAAGGGCAGGGGGAGGCGGGAGCAGAGGCTGGGCTACTGAAGAAGAGGCTGAGGCTGAGGTAGTGCTCATGACTGCACAGGATGCGCAGGAACTCCAAGCGCATGCTGATCAACGTGGGCATTAGAATACCCTTGGATGACATCTACGCAGGGGAGCAGAGGGAATCCGTTCATTCTGATCTATGATCCCACTGTTTGATGTGTTTTGTAAGACCATTAAACTGACCTATTCGGTCAGTTTGATTGTAAGTGACATAAAGGTGAATTTTTGGAGCTATATGGCATTAATGAGCTGCTAGAGGTTAGGCTTCTTGCTAAGGGATGAGAATCTTAACTTCTTGATCTTGTGTCTGAAACGGTTTTGGTTATCATTGAAATGGGTGATGTGAGTGTGTGTGAGTGTGTGTGTGTGTGTGTGTGTGTGTGTGAGAGAGTGCGAGTGTGAGTGAGAGAGAGAAAGAGAGAGAGAGAGAGTGTGTGTGTGTGACTTACCTGGTTACAGTAGTTCTTCACCAGATGGAATACGAAGCCTCTGTCCATTAGAGACAGCAGGTCATACAGGAAGAAGGCCAGGCTGATATTTACTTTCTCTGCCTGCTCCTGCTCCTAAAACAACAACAACAAAAATCAATAGATTTGATCAATAGGTAACGATCACAAATACCCGTTAGCCGGGGAAACATGATTGGTATTAAGTTGACCTTAAGTTGAGCAGAAAATAAACATATCAGGGCTTCGGGGGTCGGTAGAATTGTTTAATTGCCCTAACATTTTCACTGGTTGAGGCCAGCCATGGTGAACATACAATGATGATTATATTGCTCTATAGAATCACTTTAAAGAAGGTAAATCTGTTGGTCCACAAATGTCTTTGGTTTTGTTGTGCTTGTTTGTTTGTCCTCACCTTTTGTTGCTTGACTAGGATGGTGGCGATCTCAGCGGTCACCACGGACACGATGGTGGTGATATCATCTTTGAACCGATCAGAGAACCGACTCTGTCGTGGCATTCTGCCTTTCTCTAGATTTGAGACGTGTTGTGCCATACTCTTCACCTGTGCTCCGAAAAAAAAAAAAAAGACTTAGAAGGACACCGTACCGTACACACAGTCAATACAGAACAATAGAGAACCACTTTGTGTGTGTGTGTGGGTGTGACGGACTGACCAGCAGCTCGAAGAAGAACCAGGCGTATTTGTAGGCGTTCTCCCTGCACACGCCGGTGCTCACAACCATCTGCAGGGCCAGCTCCTCGTGGAACTGCTACAAAAACAACACCGACACGCACGGTACGTCGTTAGACCTCCTCAGCGCAAACAGTCACAAGAATTGCAATGGGCCATCCTTCTCTGTTATGCGGAAATTTTACGGATTGTGTTTTGTTTGTTTCTGGTCTTTAATACATTAACCATGGTCTCATAGAAGCAATACACTGTTGTTCACCTGTGTATATCACCTCCTGTTTGAACTTGCTGATTGTTCAAATTCCTCAAGAATCCTAAAACACAACCGTCCAGTAAGGTGGGGTTGTCTAGCATCATGCCGCCCCCTTGTGGTGACATGTGGTATGGGTGCTCTAATAATAAAGCTCTCTATATTCTGATATGATTTTTTTTGCTCCCCGTAATTGAACGGCTACATTGTCCGGAGGTCTGTGAGAAGCCATGGCTGATGAGGAGGAAGCAGTAACCATGGCAATAAGCTGTAACCATGGCGAGCCAGACACAATACCCGGACAGGCCATTGTGGCGACAGCACTTGTACAACTCTCAGACATTAGAAAGATAAGTGAGTGCCGCGGCCCCTTGCTGTTCTGCTAAACTCTTAATGGCTCTGCATTTATCTTAACCCTTATCACCAACCCCCTCCCTTTGAATGATGAATGGTCCCCCAGCATGGTGGCATCGGGGGGGGGGCTGTGTTACCTTTCTGCTGGAGGGCCTGGTGCCCCCTGTGGCACTCTGGGAGTGAGTGTTAGCGTCCACGTAGGTGGACATGCGGCTCCCTGGGTTGTTCTGGCCCTGGGGGTAACAAAGGCAAAATGGGAAACACACACACACTCGCAAACACACAAATACACCGGTGACCATAATGGGTGTGGACAACTTTGTGTCTTTCACAACATATATATCAGTGACCATGATGGGTGTGCGTGTGTGTGTGTGTGTGTGTGTGTGTGTGTGTGTGTGTGTGTGTGTGTGTGTGTGTGTGTGTGTGTGTGTGTGTGTGTGTGTGTGTGTGTTGCACACACACGTTCCATCTGGGTGGTTGTGATGGGTGGGGATGTCTCTGTCAGAGTGAGTGTCTAGTGGGGTGTTTCAGAACCTAATGTGCTGTAGTGGACATTAAGTGGCTCTGTGGAGTGTGTAAGCGACGAGGCATTGTTACGCACAGAAACCGTGTGTGTGTGTGCGCGCGCGCGTGCGTGTGTGCGTGTGTTGAAACCATTTTGAAAATCACATCCACTTAACAAATCCCTTTTTTTTTTAACCATGCCTTAATTGCAAACCATAACATTTAAAACTAAGCATATGATTGATAATGCTATAATCCAATCAACCCGAGCAAAAAGAATGGCGTTAGAAAATAATATAACATTTTCATAATGTTAAAAAGTTTTCAAAAAGGTCCCGTACATGTGAACTGACTAATGATTCGTAGCCACAGGCAGAGTACTTAGTGTGGGAAGAGGCCTCCTGGCACGGTGATATGACCCACTGATGCTGATGGGCCTCAAACGATACGTGGGGAAGCGAGTGCACACAAATGGACCAAGTTGGTGGCGCAGCAATTTCAAAACCTAAAAATTGCTTCACGAGCCCCAAAGCGGTCGACGTACACACACACACACACCCACCTTAGAGTTGAGGATGTGGTTGACCTCTGCGTCCTCGGGGGAGGGTGGGGCTCCGGGGATGTCCGGGTTGCTGCTGCTGCGGAAGCGGGACTGGAGCAGCATGGTGCCGATGGTGCTGGCCGTGGCCCGGCCCATGGTGCTGAAGCGGGCCTCCGAAGAGGGCTGCACAGAACCTGCTGCTGCAGACACACACACACACACACACACACCAAATTAGCACCCTAGGGACTATGAGACTATGAGGGTATGACCGGACATTAGGACTTGTTGGGGTACCTGCACCCTGTACGTCCCGGGGGGAACGGGGCAGACAGAAGACCCAGTAGAGGTAGGTGGACAACAGCTCGTTCCTGCCCTGCTGGTCTCTGGCCAGCTCCTGGCTGTTGTGAAGGCTGTTGACGATGGACACCGCAGACTCAAAGGCTATCTGCGCCAGATTAGCTGCGGGAAAAAGACACACACACACACACACACACACACACACACACATACACACACACACACACAAGTTTACTGTAGACTCTTCTCTGGAGCAGAGCCTTCACAATTCTAAGCTAACACAGACCCTCAGGAACCAAATTAGCTAGATTGAACAGAACCCAAATGAAAATGTCCAAAAAAATTATCGAACCAATTATGGGACAATATCACAACCCAAAATGCGTATTTGCCTCAAGTAGTACTAAATAAAACAAATGGCGAGTTTTTTTAATTTGTTCGCTTGTTTCATTTGTACGTTCAATCGTTTTAATCTCAGCCTCCTCCGTTCATTGCACCACGTTACTCGCCCTGAACGTGTGATACAGAGAGTGAGTCAAGACACTGTCTTGCGGAATCTCAAGACAAGATACTCATTGGCTGTCAGCCTTGTCACTCACAGCAATGTAGACATGGGGGAAATCAGGTTTATTCTTATATAAACATCCACAGGTTTATTCAGTCCGCCAGTATCTCCGTAATCTTTCTGTAGACGGCTGATACATTGCTTTAAACCCCGTTATAAATCACATGCGTTTCACCAGGAGACTGTTCCCTAGTTGAGGGTCCTTGATTGGATGTGCTTGCATGTCAATCAAAATCTCAGCCAGACAACAAACAGCCTCGTGGTTGGCTCTTACCGGTCTGGCCTGCGATGACCATGGGCTGCATGATGAGGGTGAAGAGCTTGTCCAGCAGCAGGTGGAGGTAGAGCACCAGGGGCTCCAAGCGGGACGAGGACAGGGACACGATGCTCAGCTTCAGCTCCTGTTCCAGCTTGTTCTCGGGAATCTTCTCCTCCTTCACGCGCAGCGGGAAGCTGACTCCGCCCTCCAGGGCGCGACACAGCGTGAAGAAGCGCTCCAAGTGGTTGTCCTAGAAACATGGAAACAAATCATGACGTTTAGTAATGAATCTGTCTTTTTCTCAAGTTTGATTGCAACAAGGAAGGAAGCAAGGAAGGAAGGAAGGAAGGAAGGAAGGAAGGAAGGAAGGAAGGAAGGAAGGAAGGAAGGGTGGATTGGGGAGGAAGGAAGGAAGGGAGGAAGGAGAGATATCAAAAGTTGTGTGTTAACACAAGCCACCATTTTCTTTAGATGCAAGTTTGGGCTTTGGCTGGAAGGTGCAACTGTCGTGACATACCTGTGGGTGCACGGAAGACACCGCCTGGATCTCCACGTTGAACAGACTTTTGTGACTGTCCATCCACTTGACTGGAGGAATCTGGGGAGGTAATTTCTAAACGATAGAGGATTGTAAAATGGAGGGTTGTTCTCTAAATGGGTGTTCAGTACTGGACATCTACACTGATATCCCGACAGCACTAAACATACTCCTCAACAACATCTATCACTATTAAAGTCACTCAGCATTGAATGTATTGAATACTTTAAAACCTGCACTATGTACATACATTTTCCCATTAGCAAACTCTATTGGCTTGAGTTATAGCCACAGTTATAGCTATAGAAACTGCTGACTGAGATTTGCCCATGGTGGTGAGGAAAGGCAGAAACGGACCAGAATAAAAACTATCAAGATGAAATATTCCTTGAATGGATTAACTTATTGATAGGTGCGTTTTATTCTTAAGAAACATTCTAATTGAGAATTTTTTGACAAAGAATAGTGACATGGTGCAGTTTTAAGATTTCCCATTGAGTGGTTTACATGGTTTGTTTATCCCAGGTTAGAAAGGCCATCAGTAGAAGGCTAGAGACGGACCTCTGGGGAGTGCAGAGAGTAGTTGAGGGGCAGGCGCTCCAGGACGATGGGCAGACAGTACTGTCCCGTCTGCAGTCTGTCGGTATTCAGCATGCGCAGCCACTGGGAAGGGATGAGATGGACACACACACACACACACACACACACACACACACACACACACACACACACACACACACACACACACACACACACACACACACACACACACACACACACACACACAGACACACACACACACACACACACACACACACACACACACACACACACACCATTTGTAGGAGATTTTTGCTTGAGGGAAGCAAAATACAAGCCAAAGATACAAGTTTACTTTTTAATGTAATTGAAGGCTAAATGGGCCGACAGTATTCATCATCAACCCTATTTCATTTCAAACCTCACTACACTAATTCAGACCAAATAACCATTGTGAGTGAATTATCAATCACTAACTCACTCGTGGTATACATTTCATATTTTTCCCCACAAATACATGCTCAATAAACGCTCAATCTTCAGAGGCCAGGCTTGCTTCTTGGTTTCCTTACGGAGTATCCTATGAGGGTCTCGCAGCTGGGCTGGTTCTGTTTCTGCTGGCAGCTGATGTGGTAGAAGGTGAACAGCAGGTGGTGCCTCTCAGTCAGCTGGGCGGGCAGGGCGAGCTTCACCTCCTCATAGAAGTCTGGAGACCTGGCACACAACAGCAGGGGACGTTGGACTCCAAGTTGAAAGGGTTGAATTCTGAGGTCTACATGTAGGCATCTTATTATGCTCAATGATATTTAATATCAATGATAATGCATTCATTCATTTCTGTCATTTTAAGAATACTCAAAAACTAGGAAAACACATAGGATTACCTTAAACTTATACTTTAACCTGTTTTTTACCTTTAGACTTTAACAAAATATGCACAGATATACATTATATATTGATAAAATAGAAAAGACATAAAGCAGTTGTACTTGTTATGGTAGGTCACTGTGGTATAGGTCTCTTGTAGGAACTCCGGGCCACTTGATTTCCCAAAAATGACCTGCAAAATTAGAGAAGTTGAATTAATACATTCAAGTACCCTGTTAATTTATTCCAAGGTTAATTGAAAATGTGCTAGGTAAAATCCTGTTTGATAAATCCCCTCACCGGCATAGAGGTGCTTGAGTCCTCTCCGCTCATGAACTGGATTTTGATGGTGATGTTGCGTGGTGCTGTTAGTCTGTTGACAATGTTTAGCCTCTGAGGGTAGACAAAAAGAAGGTTCCTGGAGAGAGAAAAAATAAATAGTTAATATTCAAATCATTGCGCTTTCTGCAATGGCACTTTTCGCCACTCGGTGGCGGCAGAGGTGCACCAATGTCAATATAACCACTACAAACGATACGAACGCAAAGATGTGCTTGAAGGGTAAAAATTAGCAAGTGAGTGGAATTGAAAAATTATGTTTGTAAAATTGTGTTGGTATCAATGCAAAGGTGCACTTAAGGTACACCTGTGTGAAGCCAAAAATAGCATCTGTGTTGAAAGGGGCAAGAGTGATAAGGGGCGTCAAAATACTTATCGCTGCCTTAGGCCACCTGAACAAATATGTTGTGCAAAGGAGTAAACTCAACTATCCTGTTTATACCTCAAGATTTCTGTCTCTGTCTTAGGACTATCTGCTTCCTGTTCTTTAGGTATTCAACTCCCCTAACAACTCTAAGAGATAAGCATGCCTGTGTATGTTTGGTTCTACAAGATAATACAATAAGATAACCGGTAAACATAAGCAGGCAGAACAGTGCTCCACACTGTACATGCAAAGAAAGTTAAATGACCGACACACAGAAACATGCCAAAGACCTTATCCATTCAAGAAATGCACACCGCCATAACCACCCTCACCACAGTGGTAGCCCATCCATATCTTCCTTCGGTTTGAATGTCAATAAACGAACTCCATTAAGCAGGCACAGAAAATAATGGTTGACCTACTTCTCTCATATTTCCTCCCGTGCTTCTCTGCCTTGCCTGACCACAATCTTAAGCAACAGCCAGGTCATATTGTGTTACATACATTGTGACAGGCTGACAGTCGCATTAGTGCTCGTGTTTACGGTTGCTCATCATTGTTACTCATGTTAACATTTCCTTAGCTGGGAGGGTAAGCTTTGGGAATATGTGGCAAGTCACTTTGGGCGAAAGACCTCGTCAACCGCCTGCAATGTCAGTTTTGGTTGCCTGTAGGCGCACACGCCAACGCCAACGCCCGCACACACACACACACACACACACACACACACACACACACACACACACACACACACACACACACACACACACACACACACACACACACACAAAGACACACAAAGACACAGACCGGGACACAGACAAAGACGTTAGCCTTTTATTGAACTTATGAGCTCACCTATAAATGCTGTGAGGGACGTAGACCTCACTGGAAGGAAACTCTAGGACCTCCTTGATTGGTCGGATGTTCTTCTCAGCCACCGGCACCAGGGGAATGAGCTCGCTGGACAGACACGCCTGGGGCATGTCATGGAACGGCGAGATGTCCAGCTTAATGATACCTATACACACACGGACACGCACACACACACACACACACAGATACACAGACACACACACACAGATACACACGGACAAACACACACACACAGGCAAACTCACACACACAAACACACACACACACACACACACACACACACACACAAAAACACACACACACACACACACACACACAAACACACCTAAGTAAGTCTAAACACTGAAGACATTTGTTCACATCATTCCTGTTGTTATGAAATATAATTTCATTATAATTCTAACTAAAGTCAAGTGAACTACTAAAATGGAGACCTGGTATAGTCCTGACTCTCCTCTGGGGGGCCGATGTCTTCTTAATCTCAGACAAGAACTTGAGGAGGTCTTCGTCACTTAGGCGGTCCCCTTCCTGGAAGGCAAACAAACAAGAATAACAAAGCCATTTTATTTTGGTTGACCTTCCAAGACTCCAAGGCCTTAAAGCGGCCTTACTTGCAGAATAAATAAAAAATGTGAATAACACAAGTATTCCCTTGAATGTCATGGAAATGCAGACATTAATATCACTACATTCTTGCAAGGTTAAAGTACAATTCATGTAACTTTGCAAGATTTAAGAAGTCACACAAACTGCATTTTTGCAAGATATATTAAATAAATATCATAATAATTGAACACTGGACATTGTCCGACGGCAAAGGACCTGCCCTCTTGATAGGGAAGCAATGGATTGCATGACATGTATGAGAGGCCCACATGCTCATAACAATCTCACGCAACATCAGTTGAATGAGTTGCCCTTTGTGTCTTAAAGTGACAACCAGACACCACCAGCTGAATGAAAAAACAATGGCAAATAGACGTGGGGAATAGTGTATTCATACATGTAGTGTACTGTGCATGTCCCAGTCCTACCTGTCTGAAGATTGTGCTGATGGTGATGGTTGCAGGTTTGAAGCCCGACAGGATACAGGGTTGATCATCTAAGGTAGCGTACCGCTCCGAGTTCCGCCGGGGAAGTTGTGCTCTTCTGTCCATGCTGTTGCTTTTCCCTGGAACACAACACACAGGAAACACACGGCTCAAGAGATGTGTAACCAGGTGGCAGGATAGTGGAGGGGTGAGCCAAAGTTGACTAGCTATAGGCATCCTTGAGCAAGGTGCAAAACCTTCCCTGACCGGCTCCTTCCCTCATTAAAATAGTTAGCTGCTTTGGATAAAAGTGTCTGCTTAATGAGTAAATGTACTATTTAGTCATTAAGAAATGTGTGTGAAATGTGTGTTGTGTGTGAGACAGTTTGCTCAACATCAATAGGGATGCATTCCCCATGCATCCCTATTGGTCAATTAGGAAGAACCTGCAGGAACTGCAACTACAGGGGTAAAAAAACGATGCACGAAAATCCATGTTGCAACATCATTCTAAAACAGGTATGAATTGCAACATCATCCAATGTTGCAATCCTTCAAACAGGTATGAATAGGACACACAAAAAGACAAACATAAATATATTCTCTCTCTCTCTCTCTCTCTCTCTCTCTCTCTCTCTCTCTCTCTCTCTCTCTCTCTCTCTCTCTCTCTCTCTCTCTCTCTCTCTCTCTCCTGCAAATACTGCAATTAGGTCAAACCCACACATAGTGCAACTACAGGGGAAAAACAGTAATGACACACACACACACACACACACACACACAAACCTGCGATGCCTCAAACTGGCAACTGTCAAAATAATCTTCACAAAGGACACACACACACACACACACACACACACACACACACACACACACTCTTCATGCAGGAGACACCCACACACACCTCCTTTGAGGCTGTCCGTATCCACGGAGTCGCGCTCTGGCGTGGCGCTGTTGATGATCTCTGTGAGGTTGATGGTGGCCCAGGCAAAGGGCATACGGTACCGGCCCAGCCGGTGGCAGAACGTCTCCGCCTGGCCCCGCAGCTTGTCCAACTTGTCCTTGTTCTGGGGGAGTATTATGGGAAGGATTTGTTTTGATATTACCGTCCATGCACGAAATTTGCTAAACGTTGGATGAGATTTGACGTAGAATCTGAAGTGAGGGGTCAGAGGCACACTTTTAGACTTCAAGAGGGCATAAGCAGTGACTTCTGGTTCAGAACACCCTAACTAAGGGGGAGAGGGTGCTCTGAGCCGAAGTCCTGAAGTGAAAGAGACACAATGAGCGAACGAGTGCCACAGAGAGTAAAATGGGAAAGAAAGGAAGATGTTGTGTCTGACCTTCTGGTCGCTCTCCCGCAAGTTGATGTAAGGGTCAGCACAGTCGCTGATCTCCCCCTGTTGAAGAACCTTCTCAATCTAAACAACAAGAAGCAGAGACCGACCACAAAACACACACACAAGTTAAAAAAACCACTTCAATCCGTTTCTCCCCAACTGCCAGACACTTAAGTCATGTAGGTGTGTTCATGGGTATGGGCTCATCATTACCTTGATGACCAGGTAGATGTCCGGTGAGGGGTACGTGACGGAGAAGATGGCAGACCTGGCCAGGCTGGAGTGGTCCACCTGGGGGGTGTGACCCTTGAGGTAACCCCTCAGATGGTCGGGGTTCAGGTCACAGTAAAAGTTCTCTGAGATCTGTGGAAGTGGAAGACAATGATGTGAAACGCAGGGAAGATACAAAATCATTTGATTTTGAAGACCAGAACAATGCAGAAAAGTCTTTTCACAGTCGAACTCAATCCTTCAGGGTTTATCTAGAAAGACATCTTAATCACATTATTTCCAGATATATAGTTATAAACAGTAGCAAAGCTTTGAAACCAGTGTTTATCCTGGAATGCCCGGATATCTTCCGACGCAGTAGTGGTCTAACGCGACCCAAGGCCAGAGTACATTCCCTGGATCAGCCTGGTAATCTGAGCCTCTATATTCGATGGCTCTATTGATGGGCATCACAGTAGCATAGTTCTTCCATCTGACTCATTTGTGTAACACTCACAAAACGGACACACAATTCAACCATAAACACCAGAGGTTACTCGACTAACTGAACAAACTAAATGTGATAAATCAGGTCCCTCTTAATTTATTGCATGGTTTCTGTAATGGAAAACATTGCGACTTAAAAGTAAATAACACTAATCCAATTAATATGACAAGGAAGGCGTCTCCATTTGGCAAAAAGGGCTGAAACGTTGCTATGCAATTCCTGTGCATTCAGTAAAATATGTGTTCCACAAATCACAATATAAAATGATAGAGATGTGTAGAAAGCCATCCTCATATTTCAAAGAAAGTCATAGCAGAGTTCTCTGTGAATAGAATCCATTACAATACCTGCATCATAATTGCTGCCTACCTCTGACTGAGTATTTAACGAGACATAACACATGAAACAGCTGCACTACGTCATTTTTATTTATAAAAACAATTCTTCCACTGCATTACTTCTGTTTTACTTCCAGACGATCCAGTACATTAAAATAAAAAAGATGCAGTGCAGCCGTTTCAGATCTAAACATACATATCTCATCTGCTTAGTTTCATAAAATATTATTCCCCATCTATGTGGGTTGGGTCACTCCAATCATGAGCATGTACTTAGCCTGGATTCTCCCCGATGCTTCCCCAGCACCGGATTTCTAACTAGGGAATTATGGGGAATTATGCAAACATCTGCTCCAGATTTTCCAGATGTGCCATCATCTATGAACAGTAAATAAAACGACCAACATGACAATCGAGATCGAGTGGATAGTTTCAGGCAGGAGGGTAGACCGTGGAGCGAATGAGGAGCAGAGGAAGTGATGACGAGACAAAACCCTGAACAAAGACACAATGTCCAATGACAGTTCTGGAAACCCTTCATTGTGATTGACAAAACAAGCTGAACAGCTCCCCGTTCTATGCCACAGGAGAGATCCATTTCATCATAGGGGGATGAAACAACACCACGTCTCTCACTGATCAAATTCAATTGAGGCCACGTTTTGACTCCATGGGAACAGTAGAAATGATGCCGCATAAAAGAGAATTATCCATCTTGAATCATCTTGTTCCTGCCAAACACTGCTGTATATTTTATCAAGTCTCCTTGCAGATAACACAGTTAGTGGAAAAGGAGGACTCCGTGTCTCTCATATTTATGACCATTCATAGTATCATGGAAATATCAATTTCCTGGATATACTGCAGACAGCTTTATATGAACATACACGCAGACGTTTGCTTAAATAAATTAAACCGAGGGCATGAATACCTTAAAACATCGTCAATACTGTATTGAGCCCTGAATTGTCCAGTGTTGCTTGAGCTAGAAGCTTTAACATAGTTGTGCAGGACTGAGGAAACATCAGAGCTGGTGGTTACACTCTGTCCTCTTATGTCAAAGGAGGACAGAGTCAAACACACACACACACACACACACGCACGCACGCACGCACGCACGCACACACGCACACACGCACGCACACACACACTGCAGCTGTGTAAATCCTTCAGAATATATAATCTTTTGGCAGTAAAAGAAATGTACAAAATCCAACATAATCAAGAAATACAAAACCTCAGAGAGGGAATATTTAAACCAGGACGACACCAGCGATCTGGGAGGGATGAAAAGTCTTTCCCAATATTTGTGTTGCTAAAAGCCTTAAAATGAGTCAGGACATATTTACCTTTTTCTTCTCCTTAAGGTCGTACAAGGCCAGGGTCGCGAATAACGGCTCAATATCGATTTCAAACCTATGCAAGGCGAGAGTAAAATATCTTTTATTAATATTCATGCATTTAAAAAGTTAAGGGATGCACCCTAGTTACACATATTTGAAAATGTGCAACAATAGTTACACACTTTCAAGACAAAGTACTCTCTTTTTTTGGTCGTCTTGTACACAGTATGGTACACATTCGATCCAGTTATTTTCTGTTCTACTCTATTCTTAAGAGTTGTGGTGTTTGGAAGGCAACACAATACGCCGCGTGGCGAGATGGGCTCTGCTGAGCGCCGGGTCCGGGCCAACCACCAGCCAAACCGCGGCAGAGGGGGAAATGACCTCAACTACAAAAACATTTGTCAGGTTAGCAGCACACAGAAAAATGGGCAGAGTGTGAGTTAAAAAAGAGACAGAAAAGAAACAGAAGGAGAATAAGAGTGAGGGACTGATAGAATGATCAAGAAAAGGGGAAAATGGGAGGCTGGCCTAAAGAAAGAGAGACAGACAAGAGAACAGTAAGTGCTCGCTCTCTCTCGCGCGCGCTCTCTCTCTCTCTCTCTCTCTCTCTCTCTCTCTCTCTCTCTCTCTCTCTCTCTCTCTCTCTCTCTCTCTCTCTCTCTCTCTCTCTCTCTCTCTCTCTCTCTCTCTCTCTCTCTCTCTCCTCTCTCTCTCTCTCATGACTAAGCGTTGCAGTTCATAACGACTAAGTGCCTTTAACACGGCCTACTGTGAATTCCTCGTTGCAACAGCTGTATCACGTCTCCATCTTTATGACAGAGTCTTATGAGAGGGCAGGGGCTTGGTTGGATGTTCTGGAGGTTATTTCACTCCTAAAAAATATGCATGTCAGGATACAGCTGGTTTACTTCCAGTAAGTGTACTAATTAATCCTTTTTGAGGTGTGTGTGTGTGTGTGTGTGTGTGTGTGTGTGTGTGTGTGTGTGTGTGTGTGTGTGTGTGTGTGTGTGTGTGTGTGTGTGTGTGTGTGTGTGTGTGTGTGTGTGTGTGTGTGTGTCATACTTCATGCTCTGACATCGAATGAGGATGCGGTCCCCCATGTGTTCTTTGGGACAATCTGGGATGGGACGGATCTCCACTGCCTCCTCCTGAATGAACAAACAAACATTAAAACATTTTCCATACATGATACAAAATATTAATTCAAGATAAAATATAGGATAGAGTATAATGTATAAAATATAATAATATAATAGGTTTTATGCATAGACTTTTACACACAAACTCTGATTTATCGTGAATTTGGAAATGCATGGCTAGCATTTTATTGTACCACATATTATACAAAGTGCAATATGTATGCATTACAGATATAGATACGTTACTTTATTGATCCTGGAGGAAAGGATAGGTTAAAGTTGCTCGGCTCAAGGCGCAAACAAAGCAGAAATGTGATCTCTCTGTGAATCATATCAATGTAATAGGAGCCTTCACACACTAATAAAATAAGAGTCAGCCTCAACAAGGGTCCAAGTGGTGGTGACGGTGGGGGACGGGGGGGTTGGTCACACCTCATCTGCTGGGGGGTAGAGGGCAAACAGCTCCGGGTGGCGCCCCGCTTGCCGCGCCTCGTGGTTGAGGCGGTCCAGCTCCTCCGGGGTGCTGAACCTCAGCAGCCCCTCTACTCGGGGGTCAGGGGTCAAACACCGCAGGTCAAAGTCAGACGAGGTCAGAGTTCGCCCAGCGTCCTCACTGAGGCCTGCCAGCGAAGGGGACTTCACCTAGGGGTCGCACAGAGACGGAGAGGCAGAGGGGTGGTCGGTGTGTGCACGCATGTGGACGTGAGCGAGTGGCTTACTGACAGAGTTGATTCATTCACTCTAAAACCAGATTTTTCAATAATACTATAGTCATTTGTTAAATACACGCAACCATAGACATAATCAGTATTCTAAAGACGGGGCCCTGTATTCAAGCATGTAAAACTCAGTCATCAGGAGCATTTCATGAACTCCAAATGTTGTCAGGATTAATTTAGGATGACAAGGGCCCTCAGGAAATACTCTCTCTAATCAGAGCGGGATTGCAACCCTATTTAATGACTGACACTTGGCTTAGGGCCACGGATTGACCTCCCTTTGTGCATTGTCCTCATTTGAACCATCTCTCCCATTTCACGCAGTAGCCTCCTTTTCCCCTGTCTACCTAACCCCTTGGCTGCTTCTAAAAGCACGGCTAGGACAAACTGCGCCGCCACTGCAGCCACACTATGAGGTCTGCAGGACCCTAATGCACCACCACTCTCCCTCTGTGCCACTCTCTTCACAGCCACTCTCTCACAGGGAGCCGAGAGCTAGAACAAGGGCCTTCAGTTTAGGTGATTAATCGGAAATGGCAAGGCTGGCTCTAACTCTGTAGAAATGGGGGGAGGGGCGGGGAGGAGGGGCATGCTGGTTGGCTGGTTTTGCCGGAGGCTGCAATGAATGGGTCTTGATTTGGCCCGGGACTGGCTAACCCGGGGGGGGGGGGGGGGGGGTTTGGCAGAGAGAGAGAGAGGACCCAGATAGAGAGGAGCTGGAGAATATCTCTGAATACAATGTGAGAGAGGCAAGGCACATGGAAGCATGTGATGACACGCCTCAACACCTCACTGAGGACTGGTGCTGGCATGTATGCTGATAGAGGGTAGGACAATGGACTCTGGCAAAGTTTTTAACTACAATACACAATGGAGCAAAAGGAGAACAAAACACAATCCACTAGATTGCAGCAAACCACTACATCACAACACAATGCATTATGGAGAATCTAGTTCAACATTAGCATCGCCATTTCGCAGACAGTCAAAGCAGTCTAGACGAAAACATTAGGCGGTGTTAGATAACACTGTACAACACATTAAGCAATCCCCTCGACTAAAATGAAGACGGTCGGAGTACTCCTGTGCTGAATCTATTCCAACTCTTGATAGGATTGATTAGAAAGAAATTTGGTTTGTTCAGCCTGGGGCCGGAAATGTGCTTTTGTCCTCACTGGGGGGTGTGGGGGGGGGTTTATAGCGCCGGCCTGAAGGAAGACCTTTCTACTCTCCGAGGAGCTCTGTTTCAAAGCCTCGGGGCAGCGAGGCAGTGAGGGCCGCAGGGTGTGTGGCTCCTGTTGGGCTGTTTGCAGAGCAGCCTGGGCAGACATGTGACAGGAATAACAAAACGCCTCAGTGCTCATTGTTCCGCTTCCCCGTTGGCTCCTCTCCCCGCTCCCCTCTACAGACCTCGACAAGCCCCTTCTCTTCATCGCTCAACCCCTCTAAACTCTGACCCCCCCCCCCCCCCCCCCCCCCCCCACCACCCGCAGAACATATTCTGCTTTCACTCATGGCTGCATCGTTATGGGTTAGATGCTGTACTGATTTTAAAGTCTCACCTTTCCCGAAATAAACATTTTTTTCAGACACAGGAAACCACCATATAATGTATACTGTCATATTTGTACCATTAAAACTGAAACTTAAAAGGGGACTAGAAGGGGACTCTACTGGGACTTTGTCAATGACAAAGTTATTCATGCAATATGCATTGAACTAATCATTTCTTCTTGAACTTCTCATCTGAAAAGGTTTATGGCTTGTTTGGTCAAATATGTTTTAGTCGATATCTGTGTCTCATTTGATAACCCTACAAGTTCTGTTGAGACCTATTTCACATGAATTCCAAAATGTGACAGTGAACATGTGTGGGTAATACATGCTGTGCAACCTACGGGAGTGTCTTGGCCCTCTTGCTGAACATCAGACTCAAAGGTTTGTTTCTGGAGGAGCTTGTGAAGTCCGGCCCTCTCAGAATAGGCGGTCCAGCCATCTCCTTGACACCTTTATATGACACACACACACACACACACACACACACACACACGATTAACCTATGCAGCCCTAATCACACAAGTTCACAGATAACATTTTATACACTCTTACCATGGCAAACAAGAGCATTGTGTGAGTGAGTGAGTGAGTGAGTGAGTGAGTGAGTGAGTGAGTGAGTGAGTGAGTGAGTGAGTGAGTGAGTGAGTGAGTGAGTGAGTGAGTGAGTGAGTGAGTGAGTGAGTGAGTGAGTGAGTGAGTGAGTGAGTGAGTGAGTGAGTGAGATTCAGCTTCAGCATGCCTTTAAATCCATTTTTTTCTTACAAAAAAGTCAAAGTTACTATAAGTATTATTATCATATTAGTATTAGCAATTGCATTGGTGATACAGGTCTCACGATGTCTAATAGCAGACTTAAACTGAAGATTGGTGTTGGTTCAATGCTAACCCTTTCAGGGATTCCTGAAATACTAAATCACTTGAGTGGCCTTGCAGTAGGCCTTGCTGGTGATGCATTCCCTTAGTGTTGTCATTGTCCTAGTGTCTGAAAACACGGGACATCATCATCAAAAACAATGATATCATAATTCCAAGGCCAAAACACAGGGTTTTGGAGGTAAGGAGGTAGATCTCTACCTCCTTACACCAATAACAATGCATCGGTAAACCAAACCACAACCATCAAGTGAGTAACTACACACAATGAATAGATCATGGTATATACTGAAATACAACCGTGATTTATGCTGGTGTTTTTTTTTGCAATGTGTCAATCCAAGGACTTACAAGGCTAAAAACGTTTTTTGTTCAAGTTGTTTTGCTTGGTAGGATTACCTTCGGGAGACAACCAGCCAGGGTTGAATGTAACTCTGCACACACTCCCTCACATGTGAATCCAACTCCACCCTTGAAACAAAACCAAAATAGGCAGGGACACAAGGAAAGGATGAAAGGAATAATTAAACCAGTATACTACGGTTTTGTGTAGCAAGAGCTCATAAACACACACACACACACACACACACACACACAATGGCAGAACATGCACACAAATGGACTTATTCTTCATTGTTTTTTACAACACAACATTCCTGCGAAACGACATTACAACCACCTTGCTTAGGGTGTGGATTGTACTAAACCCTGGAGATAGCAGAGATCATGGACAATCACAGCATTCTTAGTACCATAAGTACAAGTATGATAAGTACAAGAGAATAGATAAAACCGGTAATCGGATGCTTGTCATTTCAACTGGAGGCTGGCAACCAGGTTTCTCCTGGGCTTTCCAATGGAGCTCAATCAAGTGCGTAGCTTAGGTTTAACAAACATTTCAGAAGGTTGTTGATTGGCTAATGCAGATTAAATTTTAATAATTACAGACTAGGCAGATCAATAGTATCGTTCTGAAGGAGTTGAAAGACAATCTTCTTTATTTTAATACAATTTCTCAATAACTTATTGTCCAGCTTATTTGCGATTTAGGGCAGGGACGGTTAACTGGTTTCTTGACGTTGGATAGTTGATTTCCCTACATCTCCTCTAAAAACTACGCCCATTGCCTCAATTTCATACGACATTCATACCTCAAATCATACTTGGGTTCCTGAATCATTCAAGGCCTTGGAAAGAAAATCCCATTATGACTCATCGGTGCTAACTGCTCTGGATAAGTATGGGTAAACACTAAACAGTACTGTGTTGTTGTCTTTTGGTTGTGTTTTCCTTTGTTTGGTTGTCACATGGAACAGTGAGATCGACCATGTGACACCTGCATTAACATTTGATCAGGGGACCGTTGACCCACCCGTCCTCAGGCACCGAGTGTCGGACGGTGCGACACTGCTTCTCCACCTGCTCCACCTGCAGGTCATCGTTGGGGAAGTCGCCCAGCTCCTGCATCAGGGCCTGGTCTCCACTCTGCAGTTGGGACATGAGGAACTCCTCCAGGTCTAGGGGCTCCACCGC
Source organism: Gadus morhua (assembly GCF_902167405.1). Classification (NCBI taxonomy): domain Eukaryota; kingdom Metazoa; phylum Chordata; class Actinopteri; order Gadiformes; family Gadidae; genus Gadus; species Gadus morhua. Next base: position 16,754,683 of record NC_044053.1, read on the forward strand.
CTCGTACGACTGGGGCTGGGAGAGGGGAGGGAGGGAGGGAGGGAGGGAGGGAGGGAGGCACAGGGAGACAGAGAGAGAGACACAGACAGAGAGAGAGAAAGACACAGAGACAGAGAGAAACACAGGGAGAGAGATATAGAAAGGGAGAGAGGGGTGAACAGGCAGAGAGAAGGGAGATACAAGGAGGGAGAGAAAAATGAGGAAGATAGAGGGAGAAAGAGTCAATCATTAATTGTATTTTACTTTTTGTATTTTAGTAATTTTATTATTAGGAATACCGGTATACCGTTACCATCCTGACATAAAGCATTCTCAGGTACTGAGTGTAGCACAAATGCACACAATGTTTGTTTGAAGGGGTCAATAGAAAGAAATTATAATAACGTAAAAAGCAAAGAGTTTAGAGGGATCAGTCATGCCTGGAAAGTTCAGGTTTACTTAAAGGAGCTTGTAGAGGCCTATAGGATCCATTCAAATAGTGCAGAGAAAGGTGGACAAAAAACTAAATAACAAGAAGGTAGGAGGTACAGAACAAGTTGAATCATGGCTGTTATGCAATACCTGTGTAATGCCCTGTCAAGGGACAAGAGCCCTGAAGCGTCTATAAGAGTATATGAATAGAAAATGGATCAAAATAGAACTGTATCAGAACTTCTGATGAAGTGATATATTAAGACAGTACTGTTAGCATCAACACGTCATGTTGCCCTTCAACAAAGAACCGTCTTCTAATACATCAGAGCGAACAGCGCGGGAATCAAAAAAACGTTTGCGTCCGCAAACCAGAATGTATCTTACCAACCACTTCCACGATGGCATACTGCGTGACATGATTTGAAAATTTCATAATTACAGGAAGCAGGTCATGGAGAAGTTAATAAGACACCAGATGACTTTCTCAGAACTTAACACATAAATAAATAAATACAGAAGTCCTGCTTAAACATTTGCTTTAAATGGCATATGAAAATAATTAAATTCTGATGCACACTATGTGACAAATATATTGATATTTCTGGATCATAAAAAACAAATCTGAAAATCAGGATTATAAAAATAAATAAGAAAACAAACTATATGAGGTTTACATTAACATAATAATGTATTTCTGTATAAATATTGAACATTGTGCTAAGGGCTTTTAATAACAAGTTGTGCATGGTGCATAAAGAGCCCAACAGTCTACAGAGTTGTATAGGCTATTGTAAAAGATGGACAGATGGAAAGGCAGACACTGATATAAAATACAAACAAAGAAGAAGAAGTCTATAAGATTTACAGACTACCAACAACAATTATAAGGGGTTTGCTCTCCGACATGTTTTGGCAAAAAACATTCAATGCCTCAGGGCCGATATTTCCTACTCGACTCAATAGGAAATTGCAACACATTCCCTACAGTTAAATAGTTAGCAAACACTAACTACACAAAAACCTAATCCCCAAAATCCCATTCTCTACTTCCAATAATGGCCTCTTCCCCCTCTGCCTGAGAGTGCGGGTTAACAGAACCAAATGAATGCAAATCTATGCGTGTCTGTGTGAGACAAACGCTGCTCTTTGAAGACAAGCCCAACTCTTCCTCCAGACAATAATACAAGCAGAGGACAGTCCTACAGATCTGCATGCTGATGATCCATTTAGTCTCCTTTTATTTTGGTCTCAGAAGAAACTAAACCATCGCCAATTTAACAAGACATGCATCCAGCCATTTCAAGATTACTAAGAATCCTTTCAAATATACATATTTAGTTATCTAATCATCACGCCCAACAATATACACCAGCTTAGTTTGGACAACATGCATATAAAATAAATTGTGAGCAATATAATATAATCACAATGCATACCTTCTGGTCTAAACCATCATCTCTATCAGTTGTATTCTGCAAAAATTACTTACCCTGCTTAAAAGTGGACAACTTCTTTAACGAACGTTGAAAAACTGAAGTGCAGAAAATGGCGCTATCCGGATATATGAACATACATGCTTACTCCACATGACGTCATACTCATTCTGAATGACTAGTGTCACAGCTAGTTCGAGCTAATGTAAAGTCAGGCTGCTAATTTGAGCAGACTTGATCAGTCACACCAATGATGACAGACGTCCATTGCTTTCAGAAGGGTTTGGGCTGAATTTGACTTCATAAAAAGCCATTTCAGATTATGCAAGGCTGTGTTTGAGAAACGGTACAGACTTTCATGCCGATAGGCAAGACGAGGTACGGAAACCACAAGAGAGGGGAGGAAGTGACCTCACCAAGCCTCCCTCCATCAACTGGCATTTGCAACAGGCAGGAACTGAAACTGCACAGGCTACAGACAGACACACATGCTTATGCACACAGACACATAGACACACAGACACACAGACACACACACACACTCTCTCTAATCTATCAATCTATTATCATCTATTAATCTCGGATAAATCAGCAATCCTAAATAGACATCTTTGCATCCACAAAGTGCGGTTTATTATGATGATAATAAACACTGCAACAGTACCAACAGCACATAGCTGTTCATGGCACATCTGCTCGATATTGACACGGCGTCAGAAAATATCCTCCAAGAGATTAAAGCGCCAAACCCCACCTCCTGCCTGTTAATCTAAATCCATATTAAATAACTTGCTTGCTTAAACTACCACAATGTTACCGAGACCCCTATCTGTAAAACTCATCAGTCGCCAAAGGCCGCTGCCCCATTTCCCCAGCAGGTTAGAGATTAACCGGGCGGCGCAACATGCGGAGGAATGACAGGCCCCCGCCGTCAGCTGACCAGAGCACGCACCCTTACTGGATGAAACATCACTGGCCTGCAACTCAATTAGTCATACACACACAGATTTACAGCCCCAGGGAGAGGGCTTAGTAGAACTAGAGGCGGGGAAGAGAGGAAAAAACGGGAAAGCTGTATAGAGCCGACAGACAGACAGGCAGGCCGGCAGGACAGGCAGACAGACAGAATGGGAGACAGAAAGACAGGGGAGACAGGGAGAGGGAGCGACAGATTAATTATAAATCGGAGGTTGTTAAGATGGAGCAGCAGAAGAGAGATTGACAGACGGGTGTCATGGTAGCACTGAGCGCGTTGCAGCAGCAGCAGCAAATCCCTCCCGAAGGGATTACTGCGTTATTCCAGTCACTTCCTCCAGAGAGCAGGGAACCACTACTAAGCCTTCTCTAGGCCCCACAAATACAGGAACCAAATAGAGAGCCAGCAACAAAATACAAAGTACAACTGAATAAACGTCACTTCAGGTCTGACCCTTAAAAAGGGCCTCATTTGAGCCGTGTGCAGATCTTAAAGAAGCAGTATCCTCCCTTCTCAACAGATGGCTATGGAGCCTCCCTCATGAAATTAACTCAAAATGAAGCAACCGAATAGGAGTATTGAATTGGCAACTGCCAATGGCTTGGCCTCCACACTAATACTAGACCTCACTGGTATGCTTTCAATAGTGAGGCCCCCAATACACACAAGCCAAATTGAGAGACTGACCATAGCCAACGCAAACAACACCAGTCTATTGTTTGCGTTGGCTATGGTAAGAATAGACATAGAACAGTCTACATTGAGGCATGGATTCCCAACCTTGGGTTATTCAGATGTTATTACTCACCACAGTGAAGCATACTGAGGCTGAGGTGTTCGAGTTCCTTCTGCTGTTATGCGCTCCTTGGGCCCCACCAAAGTTACGTCGGATCTCCGCAGAAGTGTACCTGGAACCAGACCAAGGAAGTTCACGCATGCATGCAGGGTATGATCAGAAGATGTTGATATTCCCAACAGATGAATCCTACAATGCACCGTTTACACCACAGAACGTCTACATACATGCCAAAGTATTTCATCACAGGTTCCTACAGCACACGCTCATGCAGAAATAAACAAATATATAACATCTATTATGCATCTAGTGTGTGTGTGTGTGTGTGTGTGTGTGTGTGTGTGTGTGTGTGTGGTGTGTGTGTGTGTGTGTGTGTGTGTGTGTGTGTGTGTGTGTGTGTGTGTGTGTGTGCGTGCGTGTGTGTGTGTGTGAGAGAGATTGTGAACTATTGTTTATCCTCTAGAGAAAAGACAACTGTGGCACACCAGCTGTACAAGCAGTGACACCAACACGCTGTGTCCTGAATCAAAGGCCATGCCAGGCAGAAAATCCTTCATGACACAAAGTAAGACGCATGCTAAAATACACGCCCCATTCACCCATTCAAGTGCATGATAATCTGTGTCTGCGCGTGTGCGTCAGCACACACGGTCAGTAGCCAGAATAGAGTGGGACAAATTTCTTGGCATATTACATCAGTCTGAAATGTGAAAAGTTATATTTCTTTGATGATTGTTCTGAATCATTCGAAGCTTACAAAACCCAACACAGTGACGGCTTTATTTACTCGACACCCAATGATGTTTGTATGTGGTCTTCGCTGTCATCGTCTGGTTTATCTTCTGTGTGTGTGTGTGTTGTGTAGTTGGAGGGCATGAAGGGTCTTTCTCAAAAGGGGTCACATTCCCAACCCAGCCCACATGATGGAGGACCCAGGGCCATTGTTCTGTGGCTTGCTTCCATTCGTTGGTTGTCAAAACGAATTAGCAATTTAAGAACCTTGTCAATGTTGTCCAATGTGCAGAAATGGCTGGCAAACGCATGCACAATTGTGTGGGGGAAAATGCTCATTATTAGCAAGTACAGTAGAGTGAGATACTCTTCTAAACACTGAAAAACGATCCACTGAAAAGCACGCCGATAGCAGAATCCCCTCATCCCTGTAAATCCACTGAACAAGGCAGCACTAAGGTCGGACGATGAAAGGAGACGCTTGTGCAAATATACTCCAAGATCAAAGTCCAACCATGTTGCCATTAAATCCCAATGGAGTCAGTAATTCCTCCTTCTATTTCTTTTTCAAACAGCAGGTTAACTATCGCCATACATATTCTTGTTAATATATGCAATGCCTGTTTGCCTGTTTAGTCACACACAAAAAGAGGTTTGTTATTATGCAAGGGTTCATTATCAACTTTATTTATAATGCCTGTACCTGTACTGTGTGGGTCAATCCACTTCACCAACATATGCCCCCTTTAAATCCATTAGAAAATCACACACACACAACACCACACACACACACACACACACACACACACACACACACACACACACACACACACACACACACACACACACACACACACACACACACACACACACACAAAGAGACTAGGTTGGCAAAACAGTATCAGCTCTTGTCAGCAGGGCCAAGCAGGCATTATTTTAGCACTGGTTGACGAGCAGCTTGTTAGGACAGACAACATCTGCCGTTCTCCTTAGGGCTGTCTGTCTTGGCCGCCCTTCTAATACAGGAACACAGCTGGTTTTGTGGGGGAAACGTATAAGCAGAGCAGAGATTTCTCGGTTTTGTCCATGAAATGCTGCAAAAGGCGTACGTACAACATAACATCTGTATCCTAGTTATTTCAGTCCAAATTATATTGTGATTTGGTAGTGGACCCACGAAAAACGCTTTTGACAGGCTATATCTGTTAAAAACCTCTGAAACGAACCTATCTTTGTTAACAAACAATAGAAAAAAAGGTCATGAGAATGTTGTAACATCCTAGAACTGAATTAACCCAGAGTGCTGTAAAATACAACCAGCTCCACAACATCGCCCACACACACTGTCCCCATCTGGTCAAAAACAAGGCAGTAGTTCATTAAGGTTTAACACTATTCTTCAGAAGCTGGGGTTTGTGTACACTGGTCCTGAACTCGGTTTAAAGACCATGATAATTGGCTACCGAACTATAAGGAAGTTCTGCCAGAACTATTTACCATTTGCCATTATAGTCCTGGCTTCATACAGGTCGTTTCCACCCAAAGCGACTTAAAGTAAATTTAGAAAAATATAATTTTTACATTTGTTTCTCTACATCCAGCACCAATCAATCAATATAACAAAATCTAAATTTGGTATCCGTGGCTGATACAATAAGGTTATAAGCTTGTCCAATCGTTTAATACGGCCTGAATAAAATGATTTGATCGCCTACCTGTCAGCCTCCCTACCTAGTCAACTACCTGTATGCACTCTGCCCGTCCACTCATTGTGAGTCTTTCATAAGGCTAGGGAGACTAATTGCTAAAGCTAGCATGCTAGTCATGTTTATTGGGGGTTTGTCTTTGGCCTCTCCCCCAATAAAAAAAAATTGTTGGGTACTTTCAAAATCGTGCTTACTCTAGACTGGTTCCTCCCGCCTACCCCAGGTTTAGAAGCAGGTAGGGGGTCTGGCCTCTCGAACAATGTAGGTTGCAGAATCAGAGCCTTTGCAACTAATATATCATGTCACCAACCATGTGGTTCACCATGGCTATCTGGAGCTGACGCATGATCCCAAAGAGATGTATTGTGCAATGCAGAGCAGGGCGTTCAAGGCTTTGGCTCCGTCAAGGTTTCCTGAAGGAACAATTTAACTAAAAGGTCAGAGTCGGAAATCTGCCCAGGACAGGATGAAGAAAGCATTTGTTCCTTTTTATCCTCTTTTATTTATTTGACTGTGCTGACTTAGCCAGACCTCAGCTGACTCTAATCTGAATCCACAATCAGAAGACATCAACCATGATATTTAAAAAAGTTTTTTTATTGTTTTGCTGTAATGTATACAGCTATGACGCATCTCCATTTACGTGTCAAAGCATTTTTTACATTTTACCTTTATGAAGACTATTTTACATTTGACCAAAAAACGGTTCCTCAACTGTGAGGTCAAAATAATCTTTGAGACTTGCAAGACACAAGAGGTGGTTCCCTCTGCAGATGGAGAATGGGAGCACTTGGCTTTGGTTTCGACTGATAACAATTGCTAGCTTTCTTTTCATTGTCTGTATTGTCTTTTTCCTTATTATTATTATTATTATAATTATTATTATTATTATTATTATTATTATCATTATTAAGGGTGAGGATAACCGCCTCCTCCCAAAGATCGACCTAGGTGTAGGGTTAGCCGAATTTGACTGTCAGTGGGAATCAAAGCTAAAAGAAGAGGAGTCATACATTTCATATCCCTAGTTAGCCCAAACCTTTCCGTAATTGCCTAATTACAATGTATAATGCCCTGCTCCATGACCCCCCTCCAATATAGGTCAGCTGAATGGTACTCTGAGGCTCAGTGAATGCTTTCTGATTATTCACGCATTACAAAACCGCATTACTATTCACAAAAACATTCACATTCAGTGACCAGCAAAAAAGCATTAGATACAACAACAGGAATGTATTTTTCTCTTTTTTTCTTGTATTGAAGGATTTGTGTTGAAAGCCCACAACAAATAAGGGGTAATAGGGAAAGATTATTGTTTGTGTTCCAGGACTCTATAATCAAGGTATTCTAGGCTTGCCAGGCCTCCAATAGCAGGCCAGCACATGCTGTGTTTGTGCAAGGTCTGCACGTGTAAGCATTCCTGGAATCCATTCCCCAGCACTTCTTTATAGTATTAGACTTGCAGTATCACTAATGTTCAATGTCAACCGTGTACTGGTGGGCCCACCAAACAGACGTAAGGTGTAATCCCAGCGTGGACACCTATATTTATCCTAGGCATCATGCTTACTCCCACCCAGGACTCTGCCCTATCATCATCATCATCAAGCCTGTGCTTCTCCCCACGCGACGAAGGATTACCATAGTGACCAACTGTTACTGCCCTCCATATTCTGATACAAGACTGCAGAGGACAGGTAAATAAATATTGTTTTGGATCAACGTTTCCCCAGATCATTCTCACTTAGTCACTAGATGCCTTACTGTTGAAGATCTTTTACCTACAAATGCACAATAACAGCATATTTCCCTGCAGCCTTCTGATTAAGGATTTGATTGCAGTGTCTATGTCTCCACATACCTAACCACCCTTGGTGGCTTGAGTGGGAGGCCGGGATTTATTCAAATGATTTTTAAACCGCCTGCAGTGAGTATTAAACTTTAGCAAAAGTGATGACGGTTGTGCAAATGTGTTGGGGCATATGTCATTTACATCTCATAATGACATCGAACAAATTTCTCTTTCATGCAGCCTCTTAATATCCGTTTGTTTTCTCCCCTGAAATAGGAGCTCAGAGTGTGTCCTCTTTTGCTTGGACACTGCTTAGATCTCTTCTCTAATCTTAAGACAACAACAACACAGGAAACTAGAAAGTAGGCGGTGGTGGACAAGACATGAGGTAGGCAGACCCACTGGATCCGTATGACACTATCCAACTCCTGAAGACTGTTATCTCAGCCCTGTCTGCGCTCCACTTCCTGTGTCTTTCTGTCTGTGGGGGGGGGGGGGGGGGGGGGGGGGGGGGGGGGGGGGGG
>NC_044053.1:16763590-16786090 GCF_902167405.1 Gadus morhua
GGGGGGGGGGGGGGGGGGGGGGGATGGGATTTAGTTCCCTGTACTAAAAAGGAGGAAGAACTGGGTAGTCCCCTGTAAATATACACTGCTCTAGTGTATATTTCTAGTGTATGCTCTATGCGTAATTCACATTTAATTACATTAGAGTCAGCCATGTTGTCATGGATGTGCAAGTAGCGGACGAGACGTACCAGCTCAGGTAGGTTTACAGGTGAGACAGTGGACGTTAGGGTTCACACCCTGGAGCTTTCCACTCTAACCCACAAGACCATCCTGACCCTCGTGAAGCTGGAATCCCCGACTCAGAGGCTTAGGTTAACAAGGATGCCCTTAGTTCTCTTCCTCTATCGCCCACCCACCAGCGCCTCCATCGGGGTGTTCCCTAACACCCAAGAGGGTTAACAGATGTCATTATCTCAAGTGCCGAGGAAATCGGCAGCATGCAATGTAATACCTTATGAGCCGGGGCCATTAAGACAGTATTGAGCGAAAGAGGCCCCCCTGGACACAGCTGTCCTTAACACCTGCTGTGGCTCCACCAAACTCCATCTTCCATGAGGAGAATGGGGTGGGTCGTGTTTTGTGTATCACAGTCTGGAGTCATGAAGCAACAGTCATTTCCTGATTCAAAACGGTCATCATTAAAAAAACGGAAGTGAAACAGAGCTAGGTACAGAAAAAAAAGAGAACAGGATTTCCCTGACACTTCTACAGATATAGAGAGGAACTGCAGATAGTGAGTGTAACACCACACACACACACACACACACACACACACACACACACACACACACACACACACACACACACACACACACACCACACACACACCACACACACACACAGGTCTACATTTTACTGTTATATAAGAGCGCTGTATACATTTACAAAAAAAAAGCACCGTATCATATTATATGCTTTCCTATTCCACAGTCATAAACACATTTTCTGGCTGAATCACCACTGGATTCATTGGGGAGCTCCAATACCATCAGCGTAGCTCAGCTGGAAGTTGTCTTAAAAGATGTCAATCTTAACAAGATAGTATGGTTACTGGTAGTAGGAGCAATCCCATTATTAATTTAGCTCCATGACTGCCCTTCCATGTGACAGACCAAATGATCAACAGAAATGTATAACTTTATAATTATTGAAGCAAGTTCAAGCCCTAGTGTGTGTAACAACATTAGTCATGTGTTACAACGTGGGCCACTGCAGCTGCACGTGAGAAGGATTATTACCGATTGCATGGCTGCAAGTAGCATGTGTCTCAATGAAGTGTATAACACAAGCATGACACACAATGGACTGCCATGTGCATTACTTCCTCCCCACCTGGTTAGTAACACAGCAGGAACTACACTCATATCCCGCTCTCATTCATTTCTGATATATGGAGCACACACACACACACACACACACACACACACACACACACACACACATACACACACACACACACACACACACACACACACACACACACACACACACACACACACACACACACACACACACACACACACACACATCCCGCTCTCATTCATTTCTGATTTATGGAGCACACACACACACACACACACACACACACACACACACACACACACACACACACACACACACACACAGTAAAGGAAATGGTCATCCTGATTTCAAACTAGATGTAGAAAAAATAGTTTTTTCAAGAAGCAGAAATGAAAGCAAAACCACGTATAAAGTCCGCTTAACGTAGAACCGCTCAGCATTGTGCAACCACAAGGCGCTTATTGAATGGGTTAATACCTAGCTACTAAAGTAACAATGTTTACCACACGTCCCGTCACTTAATCACGTGGCAGATAAAAAACAAACATCTGTCAAATTAACTTCATCTTGTGGGAAAAGCCGTAAAACACAGAACAAATACTACAAACAGTAAATACGTTGTTGTTGTTCCCCCGATGTTGACCCAAACAAGAGAGTAATAACAGTTAGATATTTGGAGATCATTAACATTCCCAGCGTGTGCCAGCCTGCCTTAGTGTCTTACTACAACTCTCTTGACAGCTCCGTCCAAACCCCGCAAACACACTTTGAACAACGTGTCCCATGACAAAAGAGTGTTACCTGTTGATTTTTAGAGCAAAAGCCCGTCGGTCCGAGCTCACGAGGGAAGCCATGAAAGTTTAACTCCAGCTTTGCGACGCGGTCTTGAGCGTTATTAACGGGGACTCACTAGCACCCTGGTCTTGGTACTGCACAAATGTCATGCAATCCTCATTTTTCGCGGTGGTGGTAGGCAGGGTTCTGGGTGTAAACTTCCGCATTTGATTTGAACCATCCCAAAGAAGTAACAGACACCCGGCGGCGGTGTGGGAGGAGATGAAACGGGTCGGACACGCGCTCACAAACATACACGCCTCTTTCTCCGTTCTGATGAATCCGCCGGGAAACTGCTTACCGAGCATCGTCTGTCTCTTGTATTATTACTGTAATAACGGATCGATTAATGTATAAATAGGCTGAAGACCTCCCCCCATTAAACATTTATAAACGAATATGTAATTTACGGTTAAACACAACTGGTAAAGTTGTAGCAGGTGCAATGGCTGTGCGATGCCGAAAGCACGTGCCGTATATATCGTGTTTTTTCGTAGCGTGTTGATTAGATGTGGCTAAATAGTATATGTGGACCTGTGCACCGCTTTTGATTTGACTTAATTATAATTTGTTGGTGAACTAGCTGTGTCTAAAGCGGTCAAGGATTTTGAGCTACCAGTTGAAAATAGTACTTAAATAAAATGAGGCTATAAAGTTGCAAAGAAAACAATGACAAAGCTGTTAGACTTTAGCCAATTTAGATGATACTCTACCGCCACCACCTGGGTAGAGGTAGGGACTGCAGATGACATGGGCCCCCCATCAATTAAGATTTTGTTGTAAATAATACAGGAACATTATTGATATCATGTTGTATAATATAGCGTAATATGTTATTGTATTATAATATAGTAATGTGCATTTGCATATCTTGTAAATATAGTGACAATGTATTGTGGAAGTTTTAATTGAGGTGGCTGAGTGTATTAAACTAACCACATGAAAACAGGCTGAAAAGTTACGATACCAGGTAGGATTTTGAGTGGATTTTATTAGAAAATACAATTGGCAGAATTATTTTCAAAGCATTTTGGCCTAGCATTCTGTCCATTTTCCTATGAGCGGTATTTCATTTACCCGGCCCATGCTTAACCGACTCTCCTTAACTAAGAGCACTAACTCTGGACCCTCCTAAGGGAAATGAGAATCTCCTCCTCTGGCTGAATGAATTGTTTTGTACATAAATCTATAGGCTCTGTGACTTTTCATCATGTTTTCTGTGCAGCAAACACTGAAATGCTTTTTCTCGCCCTCTGCCGTTCACTATGGTGCATTGCACTCCACTACAGGTTGACTCCGTACGTACGGTTGCCTATATATGATTTATATATTAGATAAATGTTATGAAAAAAAAAATTCCCTTTTCATTTAATTTACATTTTCAACATTATAGGTGGAACAAACTCTGAATTTAGTCAGACTTTGTCCCTCTAGCGTGAGTTCCCAGGAGCATCCTGTGGAACCAATATGACTGCAATTGGGTCGGTAGTTTGATCATGTTGCACATAACGCTACACATTCTCCCATGGCTGTATGATCACTGGAATTATCCGTGCTGTACAGTTTAATTCTTTCCTTCCAGTTTCCTATGCAATCAAGCACTGGAGTTGTGATATAAGGAGTTGAAAGAAAGGCAGAGTTGTGGTAAGTGTCACGCTTTTACGTGTTCGTAGGAAGTAAACAAAAACCATGTGTAGGCTTTACACGTTGATACCTGACGTGTGTATCTCGCTAGCGGTCTAATTTCAGGAATAGCACCGGTGTTTACATTTTGTATCGTCATCGGCAGCATTTCTTGGCCCCTTCTGAAGAGAGTATCAGCGCTGCAATGGATGAGCCGGTGCAGCAAGACGATGATGACTGCCCTGAGTTGGTGCCTATAGAAAATGATAAACAAATACCTGTCACCATCATCACTGGATACCTTGGTACAAGACGACAATATTATTGTTGTCTAAGATGTATTTGTTATTTATGTTTAACAGGCGTTTATACATCTAGTCCAAAACACGTGGTTATTTATAATAAATCAGAATCGTGCATGTGTAGTCCTATGTTATTTATACCATGGTTATTGATATTCTCAACAATTCAACTATTTGATTTGTCTAGGTGCTGGGAAGACCACACTCTTAAATTTCATATTGTCGGAACAGCACAACAAGCGGATTGCTGTTATACTAAACGAATTTGGAGAGGGTAAGCCAAGTACCATGGAAGGACAATCTGTTGGTGTTATTTTTACTGAAATTATAATTGACCACATGTTGTACTGTATTAGAATGAATTATCTCAGTATTATTAAAATGATCTTAAGTGTTCGTCGCTAATATGTAACTAAGAAGCTACTCATTTGTATACCACTAGAGTGCAGCAAACATCACAAATTCATTGGGGTTTGTTATTCAGAGATGTGTGTGTCATCGGACAAACATTTTTGCTTTGGTCATTTCAATGGGCAGAAGGAACCATTTCACAAGCTGCAATGCCATGTCAGATCTTTTCATAAAATGACCTGACCTGTATAATTCTAAAACGCATCCAGCATGAACATGCCGGCGATGACCTTTTTCCTCAAGATGAGGGATTTAATTCTTACGTACTGCAAGCTTAGAGAAGCATTGTGAGACACCACCATTGTTGAAACTGTGGTCACATCAATTTTTATTTCTTTATTCTGTAAATATTATTTGGATATTTGCTATCACCCCTTTCTTTGATGGCAGAAGACAGACGAATCCCTCAGGATATCCTGAGCACCTTATCTTTGAGTGTTGTTTCTTTATTTCTCATTGGAATCTTATAATCCACACTTGTAAGTCTGCTGCACTATGCCATTATTGAAACAAGAGCATTATATTCTGTATTCAGACCATCCGTTATTGTCTTTCCTGGTGTTGTGTCTGATAGGGAGTGCCTTGGAGAAGTCTCTAGCAGTGAGCCAGGCCGGAGAGCTGTATGAAGAATGGCTGGAGCTTCGAAACGGCTGCCTCTGCTGCTCTGTCAAGTGCGTTGATCCACTTCGGCCCATTGATAGTATTTGAGTCAATGTATAATTGACCACAGGGGCTGCTTAGTTTAAATTATTAACACATATTTATTATTCGTTTGGATCTTCCAACATACAAGATGCATCATAGAACTTGGTACTATTACTTTAGTTAAGTCCTACAGGAAAGGCTTTTTGAAACGACCAAAAATAATTATTCAAATCACTTTTATAACATTATAATTTATATAAATTCGGTCCCCTCTTTAGAGACAATGGCTTGAAAGCAATAGAGAATCTGATGGAGAAGAAGGGGAAATTTGACTACATCCTGTTGGAAACCACAGGACTCGCAGACCCAGGTAACTCAATAGCTAACTTGATTTATTACACAACAAAGTCTCCTAAAATATTGCCTATAAAGCCCTCTGAGGCTCACTGTGATTAAGGGCTACACAAATATAATTGACTTGACTTAAGGTAGCTAATGATTCTGAACCGGGTCAGGACCCTATTGGGGGCCAGAGGTCTCAGCTGAATATTAAGACTAAAATTCATACAATTTAATCAGTATAAAACTTAAAAAAGAAGATAAAGCCAGTTATACTTTGATAAATATATATTAAAGGTTGGGTATGGAATTCTCTTTTTTGGCCATTTTTGCAAAATTACTTGAAATCCTTATCATATCCCACTTACAGCCACTGAGTTAGAAGTACTGACATGAAAATTAAACAAGTCAAGTCAATCTGTGGAACGGGCAGGGCTCGATAAACTCCAGCCAATGATTTCCAGAACCACCGAGTGGCATTGAACAGTAAGTACGTCAAAGTACTGCACTCCCCCTCGCGTGACCCCTTCGTGCACGTACTCAAAGCTCGTGACCCAGAGCAAGCTTCTGTTTGTTGTTATCCTGCGGTAGCTACTGGAGCTAGCTAACTAACTAATCCACATTTGGACCTAGCACTAGAAGACAACCCTAAACTCCAACCTAGCTAGCCTGGCTCGCTCTCGCGCATCTGTGTTCGCGCTCGTGCATGATTGCGCGTCCATGTACTTGGAATGGGTGAAGGAGAGGGGGTAGGACCATTTGAGTTGTGTATTTTCAAAATCTGCTGGCGTTTCGCAAATCCCATACCCAACCTTTAAGTTCTAAGTTGTAGTTGTTTAAATGTGTGGTTTCAGTTGAAATGGTATCAAAATTAAGACACAAAGTATGTAACTTTAAATTTAATTTTGATTCTATAATGTTTACATTGCTACATCACCGACATACACTGAACAGGTCCAATCTATATTAAAGGGCATTGATAAAACGTTGTCAGTCCAAAATATTTTTCTACCAATGCTGCACCTAACAATACTTCACAGAAAAATGTTTCCCTTCGGTCAAACAGAATATTGTATTGTGACTTGTTCTCTTTGGAGTGATGCACGTGTGGAAACTGCAGCGGCTTCTGTATTGCTGTCCAACAAACCTGTTTCCACCGGGGCCTTCAGAAACACAAACCATTGCCTTCTCAAGGGTTGAACGAGGGAACAAGTAGAAGGCCATTATGGTGGCTGGTGGGCAATCTGTGATGACTGGGGTGTGGCAGAATGACAGGTGTCAAACTAAAACGGACCCGGCCATTCACACTCCACTTAGCTGGACAGAGCCCGCCCTAACACAACCCACCAACGTAAACGCTACCCGCATGCCCGATGGCCTGTCATTGGCTGAGACGTTCTCGTTATTGACTACGACAGAGCTGTCATTGGCCTAGACAGTGCTGTCAATCAGAGGTCTCCCAGCAAGGGGTGGGGTGTTGGAGGGCCATGTGGATGCTCCGTAAGGGTGAAACGGTGTTTCTCATTCCGCACCTATCAAATATTTACAATGCTTTCTTATTCCCAGCTTGACGCTTTGACACAAAGTGCATTTTGTGAACAGGATTAGGCTTGCACGCAGACATGGCCTCGCCCCATAACCACTTCCATAGCACAAATTGAAAGGCAACGGAATGTACCGCCGGGAGATAAACTATTTAACAATGGTGAAATAAAAAATATTGGTTTTATCTGGCCCAAGAAGCACAACTAAACTACATGCATACACTAACTACGACTGAGGAGTGTAAGACAAATACTTTTCTGTAGTTTGTTTTAATACTTCATCACATGGTTTACTATTTTTAACCTTTTTTTTGTTATTATTTTTTTTGTCTGTATGGCTTATATTAGAGAACAATTTATAGATTTGTCGCTGCTTGTTTCCTTCTCCTGGCCCCTGTATGCCCAGGGTGTATGTGCTGTATACCTAGAGCTGAAATGATTGCAGATGTTCTCTATTTATTATGTTAATCTCCTCTGCAGGGGCTGTGGCGGCCATGTTCTGGGTAGATGCTGACTTGGGCAGTGACGTCTATCTGGATGGTAGGAAATACGAAACCACAATGTGCCATCTTTTGTTGATAATGCACTTTTGTTGCTCTTTGTGTTTTTGTATGCTAGATTTGTTTCCTTTTTAGTTTGTGCCTGTGTCACATTTTTCACTTAGTGAAGCATTAGTGAAGATAATTCAGTTCGGACCGTTGGTAAACAATACAAAATAACTCTGGGTTGCCTCTGTTTTGGGTTGACCATTGTTCTGTTATGTTGAATTTATTAACTTAAATTCCAGCAAAGTTTAGGCCTGGTCTCCAAACCACAACAGAAAACAGAAAAAAATAGAGCCCCCTTGTTTACAAATTAAATTCCGGGTGTTCCTCCACAGTAAGAATTCACAAAATGGTTTATTTTCTTTCTCCCGATTGAATACTCAGCTGTTCGGCATGTTGTGACAGACTTGCAGACCAAAAGTGGATTCTGGAGTAGACCCAGAGAAAGTGTCTTGGACAAACAGACTTAGCTGGACACCAAAAGGCTGTGGAGAATCATAAAATAAAGCCGAACTGCCCTGTTGAACCCTCTAACGTTAAAATTAACCACTAATACATTTGTTATATTTCCACATTTTCAGGCATCGTCACTGTCATTGATGCAAAGTACGGACTGCAGGTGTGTTTTTATGATTATTGTATACATTTATTTTTTTTTGAAAGAGAACACTTTTTTAGAAAAGGCTCTAATTAGATTTATGTTTTAAATGCTTTTCGAGACCTCTGATAGATTTGAACTGAACCCTAAATGGACCTTTTCACACACCCCGCCCGCCGTCGCAGAATTATAAAATAGGAACATGGTGTGTGACAGTTAGATTATCATTTTCAATCTGAAGCTGTCATGAATGTGTCCCCTTTGCTGTGTCCTGGACACAGACAGGAAGAGGAGACAGCATGAAGGCAATGTCAAAGACAAAGAGACAGCAGGATGATTTAAAGTGAAGGAGCAATATATGCCAGAGAGTTGTGAGCATTTTAATAGGGCTGTCAGGTTCACTCGCCACCTTTTCCCCTCAGCTATCCAGTGGAATACCCAACTCACCAACTGCCTTAAGGCACCTGTACCTGGTAGCAGTATAGACCAACCATAGAAAGTAAAGTCAGGGTTCAGAGTTTATGACAGATTTCATGGTAAATGTTCACACATGCCACGGATTGAAAGTGAGGATTATTATGAGGTTAGAGGTTAGTTAGTAACACATAACTACGAGGTTACATTCTTTTTATTTACTGGTTTTGTGGTACTAAATTTGAAGCA
The DNA here is from genome assembly GCF_902167405.1 of Gadus morhua. Lineage (NCBI taxonomy): Eukaryota > Metazoa > Chordata > Actinopteri > Gadiformes > Gadidae > Gadus > Gadus morhua. The sequence continues at coordinate 16,772,400 of NC_044053.1, forward strand.
TCAGCTTTTGTTGTTCTGCTTACATCTCAGTCATGTATTTCACCACATGGAAAACACAACGTGGCTTCTGTTGTCTTGTAAACCGTCTGTTTTGAAAGGGTGGTTGGCCTTTTAGCCAATGATTGTGGCGGGAAGGGAAATTAAACATGCACATGTTTAGTTATTACCTCATTATGTAACTCTCTGTGGCCGTATGGCGTGTTTAGGCGAGCCTCATCGGGTGCGACTCTTGAGATGCGGCCGTAGAACGGGGGAAGAAGGGGGTTGGCATTCAGCCAAACTGTTCAATTGAATCCTTCATCTTATTTGATTGGCTACCCATCATTCATTGTTGGTTACCGTGAGACAGGTACGCTTTGTGAGGTGACAGGGGGCTGATGGCTTGATGTTCAGGGCTCAGCCGGCGGGGTCGTCCTCTCCTGCCCTGGCTGTTATTACGTTTGGACCCTCTTAGCGCTAGTGCGGCCCCCCTCTCCACAGAGCCCATCACAGGGAAACAAATCAGAAAAATAGGAGGTTATTGCTTCGTTTTTTGTTTTTTTATTTGCCAGATTGAATATCGGCTTTTTAATCATTTATCACAACGTCATGCTTTTTTTTTTTATATTGCCTGTTAGAATACTGTTGGTGTGTGTGTGTGTGTGTGTGTGTGTGTGTGTGTGTGTGTGTGTGTGTGTGTGTGTGTTTATAAAAACTCAACCTGTTTTGTTTTGTTAGAAAGGCCATTGAGTATTCATTCTGGATTTGGAATCTAACGTAATCTTTCTGACTGTTCTGTGTAAAGCATCTAAAGGAGGAGAAACCTGAAGGCCTGGTTAACGAAGCAGCCAGGTATGCAATTGTAACTCATTGTGTTTGGGGCGTTGGTCTGTCTGTCTCCCTTTCCCCAAGCCTGTCTGTATTTCTCATTAACCCTTCACTTGTCCGTCTTCATACCAGCATCTGTTTAGTGTTGTTGCTGTCGTTGTTGTTGAACAAATAGGCGGCAGCAACAGTGGCTTGACCCCTTGAACTTTGTGCTTTTGTTGGTCTTGTCGCCTCCTAAACCAAACGTTGGAGACACACACACACACACACACACACACACACACACACACACACACACACACACACACACACACACACACACACACACACACACACACACACACACACATTATGTTTGGTGGTACAAACTGTTGACCTTTGCTCTCAGTCGCATTATGAAAAAGCATTGTGAATCAATTATGGTTTTAATATTTTTTAATTTAACCTATAATCAACATCATTGGATAATGATGTTGATTCATATTTTAAATGGCATATACACTCTGAGTCAATACCATTCTTTCTCATCAACAAGGAGGAGATTGCGAATCCGTGTGTTGATATGTTTTGGTTTTGTTTTCCTAATTAAGAAATGAAGAAATCCGCGCCTTTACCTTCCAGCTTCAAGTGCGACTAAAAAGTACATGGAGGTCCTTCATGGTTGACGGTAACGGTCAGGTAATGACGGTTGTACCTGGGGCTTCCTCAACAGGCAGATCGCCCTGGCAGACCTGGCCATCGTCAACAAGACCGACCTGGTGGAGCAGGAGGCCCTCCAGGAGCTCAGGGACACCGTCAGGTCAGCCGAGTACCCCCCCCCCCCCCCCCTCTAGTGTAGCAGAACCCCTTCATTAGCACAAGCGATTGTTAAAACGTCTTTTTTTTTTTCCAGGTCGATCAATGGTCTCGTCAAGATCCTGGAGACTCAGAAATCAAGGTGCAATTCTGTTCTTTAACCACCAGGTCCAAAGAACCAGCAGAGGATCGGTGTGATTACATACAAGCCACATTCCCACACATGCACCCCCCCCCCGCCCCCCACATACCCTACCTTCTTTGTGTGCATGCGTGTGTGTGTTGTGCATCTCCTAGTTCTAACACAGTGCGCCCGTTAGCGGAGCCAGGTAGCATGTGTGCACGCCGAGCGGGTCACTGTGGGTTTCAAAGCCAGGGTGTGTTGCGGCCCGGCCCCTCACAGAGCCCGACTCACGGGGGGGGGGGGGGGCGGATGAAAGACGCTGGGCCGAGCGGGGTCAACCACTACAAAACGTTCACATGAGTCTTCAGTTTCAGCCACCCACCGGTAGCTCTTCATCAGCGGGGGTGAGAGGGGGGGGGGGGGGGGGGGTTGTGTTTTGTCTGTTATCTCCCGTTTTGTGTACGAGTGTTTTGGGGGGGCACTGGGTAACCTCCTTAACCGAGCTCAACCGGGGACGGTTTCAATGGTACATCTCCTCTTCTTCTTCTTCTTCTTCTTCTGCCTCCGCAGGGTGGACCTCTCTGAAGTCCTGGATCTGCATTCCTTTGACAGTAAAGACAGCGCAAAGTGAGTCCCTGAAAGCCTCTCCTCCTCTGTCAATATGCGGAGGAGGATTATTAACTTTTTTCTCCGCCGCGCTCTAAGTCCCTCAAAGGGCAGGCCCTGTGGGGAGACGGCGCATTGTGACGGGAACCTCGGTGCAGCGTGCAGCGGTCATCAACGGTCTTAGTACCGTCGGTCCCATGTTCCCCTTCTAATTAACAGACTCCCCTTTAGAGCCGGCCTCTATCGCTCCGTGGGAGGCCGCTGTGTAGGGGAGAGGGTGGCCATATTGAGACCCCTGTAGAAACAGTGTGCGGTGAATGGGAGGGGGGGGTGGGGGGGTTCATCCATCCATCCATCCATCCATCTGCATGGGGAGAAAAGAGGGCCGAGGTGTTAAGGCTCTCTTACAACAGGCCTTTGCCCCCCCCCCCCCCCCGACGGGACCAGCTGCGGAGGATTAGGTCTGTGTGTGTCCGCGAGGCTCCCGAGGAGACGGCCCCCTTGTTCCTACAGATAGCCCCTTTTAGTCCTGCCTTTTCAGAGACCCCCCCCACCCCTTCCTCCCATTGAGCCCACGCTGGCTGTTTGATGCGGCCCCCCGCCAGGCCTGCCTGTGTGGCACCAACAACACGCGGGACTCAAACTGCTGGACACACATTTTAGCCTCCTTGTGAGGTCAGGGCAGAAAGGACACACTGGGCGGGGGGGGGTTGTTTAAAGCACTTTGGAGGGGGGGCGGCGTCGGGGGTCGCTGAATGATGATTATCTCATTAATTTTTGAACAAAGCGGTGGAAACGTACTTGCAAGTCTTTTATTTGACTTAATTTACACAAAGTAGAACGTAAATCTGAGGTGGACACAAAAGGTATACACAAATAATTGGTTTAAGTGTGGAGAATCACTACTCAAAATACACTTTAAAAGGGTTATATGAACATCTAAAAGATAGTTAATATATATATATATATATATATATATATATATAATATTTATTTCAACTTGGTAGAAAAGTTGGCAAAACTATGATTTAATGTTGTGTTTCTTCGTGCAGTTTAGCAGAGAAGCTGCGGCTGATGAAGGACTCAAAGCCTCATCTAGACAAGGTAACGTCTTCATCTGCTCTGGAAGTTGGATTGACCGCTTTCGCTTATGTGTTGGCATTATTTGAGTATCGCTTCTTATGTGTATCATAAAAATAATGATGATGAAATATAATATGATAGGTATTTGTATAGAAGCTTGTAAAGACTTGTACAAAGTGCTTTGACGTGCACAGTAAAAACTATTCAAAGCAGGGAAAAGGAAATGGGAGGACCTTGGGGGGAGCGAAGTACAGAAATACAACCTATTGTGACACAGGAATTAAATAAACCATGAATGAATGAGAAGGGGAATAATAAATCAAAAACAAACAATGAATGAGACGTGTATTTTACCACAGATGAAGTGTGTGTGTGTGTGTGTGTGTGTGTGTGTGTGTGTGTGTGTGTGTGTGTGTGTGTGTGTGTGTGTGTGTGTGTGTGTGTGTGTGTGTGTGTGTGTGTGTGTGTGTGTGTGTGTGTGTGTGTGTGTGTGAGTGAGTGCAGTCTGAGCCCCCTAGCTGTCATCTGGCAGTGGTGCACGTGCCTGGGGCTAAAGGCATGCGTGCTCATCATTGTTACCCCAGGCCATCACACTCGGGTGAAAACTCCTTCTGTTTTTTGTGTTGGGGATTTACCCAAGGCTTTTGAAGTGTTGTAGTGCTGGGAAAGAGGCTTATCCTGAGTCATACACTGTAAAGAGTGTCTGTCTGTCTCTCACAATCTCTCTCTCGCTCTCTTTCTCTCTGTCTGTCTCTCTATCCTGTTACTGATTCATTATGGTCAGCGAGTAAAGCACTGGTGTCAGTCTGTCTCTGTCCTGATGAGACTCATGTTAAAAATGTTGCCGCAATGGATTGCTTTTGCCTTTGTGTGGGTCTTTACTACAAACACACTTTGTTTATTTATGTGTTGCCCAATCTTGTGTTGCCCACTCACAACACATCCTGCACCCTACATTTTTGAGGGCAACTGTAAACACATACAGTATGTTTGACATAAAGAGTAGGTTTACCGGGTAAAGTAATCTCCCTTTTGCTACACAGATGACCTTTCCTTCTCCAGGTAGTAGTCCCCCTCTAGCTTACCGGCTGACCACGCTTAACATGCTAAAATCTTACCATGTAGGTATTCAGGGTTTATGAATATTTTGGATTCCACATACACTCAAGTCAGCATAAACTATGACCTTATCTTTAAAGCGAGCACTAGAATGCTTGTATCGAAATACATGAATATGCACTTACTGCTAGCTACACATACACCAGTGCATAATTACAATTAGGAAACTGGTTCTAGGCTTCTCCCTTGGAGACGAACGCCCTTTAGTGGGTCCACTTTAATGGGTTTCATCACACCTCAAGTTCTCATTCAAAACCCCCCATTTAACATATTATGGTGTGGGATATGACTTTATACCCCGTGCCTGCGAATCAAAGGATAGGGAGCAGGGAATGGGATGGCGGGGAAGGGGGGGCTTGTTTGCGTGTGGTGCGTGAGTAAATAAATGGCATTGTTGTCTGTTTTCCTCCAGTTCCCCTTTTCCCGCATGAATCTCAGCCCTCCTTCCAGCCGCCCCCGCCAGCCCCGCCCCCACCTCCTTCTCCTCCCTGCGTTGCTCTTTTCATGTTAATGAGAATGCTGCTTTTCTGTTGTTATACCAAATGAAAAGGAAGTGTGTAATCTTAACACTTTGACACAAAACCCTAAATATCTGCAAAGTGCCCCCTTTTTCAGTGCTGTAAAGGAAGTGGAGGAGGGGGGCTGGCGCGTGAGGAGGGGTAGCGAGGCGATTCGGTGAAGGAGGGGTGTCATATCGGCCGGTCTCAGGTGCTGAGTGGCCCCGTGGTTTTTGACACACTCATCAACGAAGTTGTCAATTGGCGCGTAAAATCGCTTGCTCGTAACTTAACATCTAATCACTTCTCAGGTTTAGTTTAACGTGTGCAGGGACTTGTGTCTTATATATTTCCGGTGGTTATCACTGCAGGATACTACTGACAATGAGGTTTAATGAAATACTACAGTTGATCAAATTCACATTTTAAATTAACAAATTTCCTTAAAAGTCTGATTTGTGTGCAGAGCAATGAATTGGTGTTTGAACAGCACATATAAAAACGACATGAAACCATCTATTTCACTCAATGCTTTTTATACTAGGCCTAGTATCACACCGAATTCAAGCAAACTTTTGTCAAGTTTTGTAATTCAACTCAAACCATAACATCAAACCATTTAACTCAAACCATAGCTGTGAAGTTATCATAGTTCATCCTTTCACATTTTTCTTTTGTGCTTTACAAAACAGAGCATACTGACGGTGACATTTGAATTGGACGGAAACCTTTCTGAAGACGTATTAAACATCTTTGTCCAGGTATAAATTACTTCAAAACATAGTATTTCATGCATGCATAAGACTATAACTAATGCTAATGTTGTATCCCCCCCTCCTCAGAACCTCCTGTGGGAAAAGATGTTCCACAACAAAGAGGGCCTTCCTATGACAGTCATCCGCCTGAAGGTCCTTCACCGAGAACAAGGATTTTATGATCTCCAATAATTGTTTTTTCACATGCATTGTCTTGACGTGTGTGTGTGTGTGTGTGTGTGTGTGTGTGTGTGTGTGTGTGTGTGTGTGTGTGTGTGTGTGTGTGTGTGTGTGTGTGTGTGTGTGTGTGTGTGTGTGTGTGTGTGTGTGTGTGTGTGTGTGTTGCATGTGCATGTGTTCAGGGCATCGTGGCCTTGGCAGGTAAAGCCCACCAGGTCATGCTGCAGGGGGTCCATGAGCTGTACGAGTTGAATGAGCTGCCCCAGCTCTGGGGGGACGACCCCAGGATCAACAGGCTGGTCTTCATAGGTACAATCACACACACACACACGCATTTCCCGTTGTTTGCGTTGAGTCTTGTCCTGCAGAAGCCTCAAATGCTGATCACTAAAAGTAAAAAAATACATATTTATATCTGGCATGTCAATGAATTAAATAAATGAATAAAAATAGTTCTGAAAGCCAGAAACAAAGGGTCAAATTAAATGAGTGTTAAAATAAGTAAACAAAATGGAATTTGATCTGGAAGCAGTCCAGAGGTCCCCCTCCATATTGGATCTCCTCTTTGGTTTGCAAAGCTGAACCTTGTAGTTTTTGTTGCGATAGTTCTATAGGCCGTGATCACCGTGTTTGTGGCTTGGTGCTTATGTGTTTTGCGTGTGCAATCGAGAATCTCTCTTAACGTGTGCTTCCCTCCTCCCATCCCCCCCCCCCGCAGGGCGAAACCTGGACAAAGACATTTTACAAGAGCAGTTCACCTCCACAGTTGTGGCCCAGGAGAAGGGAGCATAAGAGGCTTCTAGTTTGTGTTAGATTAGTTTGTGTTTGACTGCCCATATTGACAATTGATTGACTTGATTGATTTAAAGCATTTTTCTGTGCTGCTTTGCGATCATGTAAAGGAATTTTACATGCACTCGATGTTGACAGTGTGTAGTCCCAATTCTCAAATATTATCACACTGGTTAGGACCAAAGGCATCCTCAGACAACCTTCTAGTATGCAATATTTGCATATGTTCATGGCCTGTGTATAAGGTTTTAACAAAAGCATAGAGCGTTTAAATGGGTTGAGGGATGTATCACCAATTAAAGAATATTCTTGGCTTAAATTAGTACTTTTGTTATTAAATTATTAAAATAAAGATCATTTTAAACACTGTATGCCTAAGTTTACTTTCTGATTGAGTTGTACTAATTAAAATGAGTCCAAGTCAAATTGAATCTCTTTGAGGGGCTCGAAATACATTTTTTCATTCAATCCATAGGTTCAACATTTATTTGATTCTAGAAGTTTTTGATTTTGCATTGGCCAAGATGTGAGTTTCTTAAAGTAATTACAATTGGCCTGATTATTTGCTAAATTGTCGCAGATGGACGGATGCTTCTCCTGATTCCTCCAAAGATTCGGTCTAACAATTAGTAAACTACATATTTAAAAAAAACGAACTCTCCTCCGCCCGTGAAAGAGGCGGTGGCGTTTTCCCCTCAACTTGGGCAATTTGCAATGGTGATGTGGTATTTCCATGGGGAGATTTTAACACGTATCCGCGTGTTGGACAGGTTTGCTTTGAGGATTGCTCTGGTCATTCATCCCGGGCCATAAAGCCGACCTGAGCCCCTGGAGCCGTAAGCGCACCGTGCAGCTGGGCCGTTTCCTACTCGATTCTGATGCTGATCGCCTCGTTAGGCCTGACTATAGACCACCTTTTCTCCCGGGCTGCGGGGGGGCCCACCACGGCCATCTTCACGGCCACGCCCCCCCGCGGGCATCCAGAGGTGGCAAACTAAACCAAACAACGGGGGTCCCGAGTGGAAAAACGCTTAGCTTTTATCACGAGTTTAAGGCGTGGTGTTAACATTTCCTAGTGCATTTTACCTCCAAACGTGCTACTGTACTAAGGGGGATCTCCCCGACCCCTCCCTCGGTCGGGGAGAAGCACAAATACCTCCTAAATAAACTCAGTTTACAGGAATTGTATTTATGTTCAAAGCGAATCTCTTCCTCATTTGATATTTAGCAGGGCCTGGAAAAAGATGGAGACTTTTTTCCAATAACGTAAGCAACATATTATTACCCAAACTGCGATGGCTCTCGGAAACTTTCTGCCGTTCATGCGTTCTTGGGTTGGATGCCAGACGACTGGACTTTGTGATTGTCTATTAAAGGTTGAAGACACTTTGAAGAAATAACCTGGTGCTTGGTTTTAGTCATTTAATTATAAGTGCAGCTAAACCGTTTTAACATTTGCATAAATGTAACACTACATCTTTAGTGAATTTAAGCTTAGCGTAAAATCTCATTACAGCAACACTCCCCCCTCCCCCAACACACACACACCCCACCTGCATGTTTTGCTGCTGTGGCCCCCCCATGACGAGGGGCCACTCTGATAGGTTCTGGGCTTGAATGGGACTGGCCTGCAGGGTAGCGGCTCTCTCACCATATAAAGTCCCCAAATCCCATGAGCACGGCACACAAACCCTTTCAAAAGAGGAGTAGAATCACCCGTTTACTCTGTGCGCTTTTACGCATAGGAGTTTTACGCACCAACGCTTTGACCGCTCCAAACTTGACCATGACGCTCTCCAGTGAGTTTGAAGCTTCTCATGCTGCTTCGCCTTTGGGAGAAGATGAAATTGACATCGTCGGAGACGGAGAGCAGCGGACAGGCAACTCACGGCCGTACCCCACAGACCCCGGGTCCTCACTCGAGTTCGAGTGCTCCGAGTCCGACTCCTCCGGGGAGAGCGAGAACAGCTTCTCCTCCTCAGACGCGTCTCTGACAAGGAGGGCTCTGACCAGCTCGGTCAAGCCCCCCTACTCTTACATCGCCCTCATCACCATGGCGATCCTACAGAACCCGCAGAAGAAGCTGACGCTGAGCGGCATCTGCGACTTCATCAGCAACAAGTTCCCTTACTACAAGGAAAAGTTCCCTGCGTGGCAGAACTCCATCAGGCACAACCTGTCACTCAACGACTGCTTCATCAAGATCCCGCGAGAGCCCGGAAACCCTGGCAAGGGGAACTACTGGTCACTGGACCCGGCCTCCGAGGACATGTTCGACAACGGCAGTTTCCTACGGCGAAGGAAGCGGTTCAAGAGGAACCACCCCGAGTTCGGGAAGGACGGATTCCTGTTTTACCCCAACTTGTACCGTTCCTACGGGCAGCCCTACTGCGTCCAGGCGCAGATGAGCTCACCGACGGCCACTATGTGCATACCCCTTCAGGAAGGCATCATAGGGATTCCCCAGTCCCCATACCACGGTGTCCCTTACCCGGGAGGACTTACTGCGTATGGAAAGGTCACCGGACCAAAAGACTATAAAGCTCAGCAGTTTGGCACAGCACCCGCGGAACCGAAGCCCTGCACGCGGAACGCGCAGTCCACGTGTTCCTTCAGCATTGACAGCATCATGAGCAAACCGTCTTCCCAACGCAACCACGTCACCATGAGTTACGGGTGCCACCTATTCAACGGGGCCCCCACAAGCTGTCTGGTCCCGGGGCTCCTCCAGGATTCAAGGACTCCGTTCTGTCCGTCTTTGTTGAGCAGTGTGACAGAACAGGTTCAAATGTCTTATCCTCGGTGTTAAGGCTTTGGGCCCAAAGAAAAAAACTTGATCTGATATGAATTGATGTTTTAGGCCTCATGCGATGGACGCAAAGACCCTTAAAGCTGTGATTGCATGTTTATTTATGTTAACATTTGTAGTTGTGTCCGACTGGAACCATGTAAATAAGATGAGTAATAATATATTTGTGAAAAGAAATTCCAACATAATTGTTGAATGTATTTTGTGAAGAATTTGCCACTAAAATAAATATTTAAACGAATATTGAATTGTGTTTTTCTTCCTATTTATTCTATGTAGCTACCTTTTTTTATTTCTCAGGGATTTTTTTTTGTTTTCAAACATGAATGGATTTAAACAGTGAAATAATAAAGAGCCGACAGACAGGTCTTATTAACATAAGAATATACAACGCAGAGGTCTTTGTAGTTAGTTTCATAATAACGTTCGATAAGTTTAATAATAAAGTAAAGTCAAAAGAAACATGTTTGTTTAGGCCTAAGTTCTGTTTGAGAAGACAATGTAATTTGAGCCTAGATAATAAAAATGATTATGCTTATCATTCCATAATACATAATATATTCATATGATAACATATAAAGATAGCCTAAAGAAAATAAATTATGTAAAAGGCTTAATATATTTCAAACGTCTACAAATCAAGTAGCCAATCCAATTGCGCAACTGTGTTCTTTCTTTAATTTATGCACTAGACCAAAAAAAAAAATGCGTTGGATAATGTGATGTTTACCAGAAACAACAAACATAGTGTTTGTATTGTTATTATAATGCTATCCTCGTACATTCTCATCGACGCTATCATCCATCTCGTCCTTAATGGGGGCTCATTATTTGCCAGCGTGCGGCGCCGTCTTGCGAAGCGCGTTGTGAAGAGCAGATGACGGAGCTTTACCTTAAGGGGGCGCTGCTGCCCAAGGTTAGGTGCGTGCGGACGACCTGGGGGGCTCGTCCATCGGGGTTCTGGTTGGCGCTATCTGCCAACTGCCACACACACGAGGGCAGGAGCCTCCCTTGTTTCACACGATGTGCCAAATCCCCCTGATTTATATCTATTTATCTATAGTCTCTATAGATATAGATTTACAGATATATACATCTATATAAAGATATATAGATATATAGATATATATATATAGGAATCTCAAGAAAAATACTAACTGCGTTCCCGGGGATCTAACAACTTCTAATGATTGTTTCATGATACAAACCCCGTAAACGTTAAACCCTCGAAAAGCCTTTCTGTTATGAATAGTAAGGATAAAAATGATTGTTGCATACGCCTTTATATATCGGGGATGCGGACAGACACAAAGAGTCTCCGATTGCATACCGGGACCCAAACAATTTCCCCAGCAGTCCTCGGTTTATTTTGGGCTCAAGGCGCAGCTGATTGCAGCTAGGGGGGCTTTCAGCCAACCCTTCTACTCCTAGCAGGCGGGGGTCTTTGGAGCGCGCCGGGCTTATTAGGAAAAGAGGGAGTTGTCAAAGTGGCACACAGCTCGGACCTCTGCAGCGCGCACTGTCTGGCGGAGGCGCGTTCCGGTGGTTGTTGCGCACCGTTTTCTCCATCTTTGCGCTCTTGAACTCAAACTGTTTTTCCTTTTTAAATGAAAGTGATAACTGGTTTATTTGTATTATAGTCGACTGACACAGTGGGAGGAGCATTACACAAATCTCCATCGGATGCCATTGCCACTTAATTTCTTTTTTGCCATAGCGGAACATAAGACGGATTGAACCCGCAGACTGATAAGAGGTCCGTGGCTGTCTGGTCCTTCATCAAAAAGTGGACGCATTACGCAGTCCCCTGCGTCCCGACTAGAACGCCTCATAGGGAAGTTTGATCATCATCATAATCATCACCACCAAAAACACCACCAGCACCGCCATCACCATCAACTTCATCAACGTCATTCCTTTGGGTTCCTCGCCTCGAGGATGGAGACAAGCCCCATCCCGGTTTTGACGGTCCAAACCACGCCGTTTGAGGACCAGCGGCCCGGTACCAATGGGCTCCGGAGGAAGACGGCGGTGTTCGAGGGGAAGAAGAACTACCTGCAGAACTACATCCAGAGCGTGCTGTCCTCCATGGACCTGCGGGACCGCCAGGGCTGTACCCTGGTGGTGGGGAGCGACGGCCGCTATTTCAGCCGAGTGGCCACCGAGGTGATCGTACAGATGGCAGCAGCTAACGGGGTAAGATCTGAGTTCTAAGATCAGCTTAGCTGTATGGTCACGGGTCGGGGACAGGGGATGGCAGGGCTGTCTCCTTCTCAGTCGATATTTTGATTTGACACGTCAAATACAAGTCTAAGGTTTATATTTGTTATAATCAATGAGGATAAAAAATTACTGTTATCCAGATCAATATATTGGTTACACTACAATATTGAAATATCAATAATCATAAACTTCTTTACTCGATTTGATTCAAGCAAACCACAACTTGTATTGGATGCCTTTTGCGACCTTATAACCCTTCCATTGTTTTTAAATCGATGTATTATTCAACATTTCGACTAAATTATGAAGAATAAAATAGGGTAGTCAATATTCTACTGTGCGGAGCAGCGACGGCTGGTGGTGATTGGTTTGGACGCGTTCCAAGGGAAAATGTCAGGGCTTGTAATTTGTTTAAAGTGACCCTTTTTTCTGCCTGCCAAGCCTAATGTCTCTGGCTGTCTGCCTTATCGGCATTTCCATCCATCCTGCTTCACTTCCCTGCCTACACACACACACACACACACACACACACACACACACACACACACACACACACACACACACACACACACACACACACACACACACACACACACACACACACACACACACACACACACACACACACACACACACACACACACACACACACACACACACTCCTTTGGGGGCTTTGGGGATACCCCGTCCCCTGGCAACGGACCAGATTCCAGGGTATACTGGCAGATAGCTGAGGTGATCTCTCTCCAAACCGTTGCTGACGTAGAAGCAATTGGTTCAGGTCATGAAGTTCAAAAGATTCTCATTGCCAACGGGCGTTGTACATCAGATGTACTTTATTCGGTGTACCATAAATCAATACTTAAACAAATGTTTAGGTTTCAGATCTGGCGTTCTCATATAATCTTTAAAATATTTAATTTCTACTCAGTCTTTGCTGGACTCTTTCTGGTCTCTTTCGTTCCCCTGCCTCCCGCTTTCTCTCTTCATACACACATTGTTGTAACGGTAACATGACATAGAGAGATATACAGAAATCCTGGCAGATGTCAGGACTGACGAATTGGGTGTTGGAGTTAAATGTAAACACTCGTAGAAGCATTTGTAAGTTGGTACATAGAGGCGCATATTATGTTTAGTCTTAGGAACCGTACAACCTTTTAGACCATAATTGGATTGTATATCAGGCACAGTCAATTATGAATTATTTACATAATGCTCTGCAATGTTCCATTTACCAGCGCTTTTCTTTACATGTCACTCATGTCATAAAGCGTTTAGGCTCATATCCATGGTAATATCCATCCTACTCGTTGCCTGTCTCACTTGATGTCCACGGCATGCAGATTGGACGTCTGGTCATCGGCCACAACGGCCTCCTGTCCACGCCGGCCGTGTCTTGCATCATCAGGAAGATCAAGGCCCTCGGTGGGATCATCCTCACAGCCAGCCACAACCCCGGGGGGCCCGCCGGGGACTTTGGGGTCAAGTTCAACGTGGCAAATGGCGGTAAGCACCGAGAGGGTCGATGGACTGGAACAAAAGTTATAAATGCTCTTATGGCCTTTTTTGGTTTCCCCTCGACTGGGTTATGTGTCACATAGTCCTTAGGGGGCCATCTCACTGAAAGATGGGAAAAAACAGTCAGATCGTTAAAGATCAATGGCTTGTCTTTTGTTCACACAGAGGGATTCAAGAAGGATTTCCGTTGAACGAATGGTGGGATCATTTAGCATCATATATATCCTTTAGCATGAGATAGCCTCTTATCATTAAGTATCAAATTGGTGTAAGTATTTGTGGGGTGTGTGTGTGTGTTTGTGCGTGCGTGTGTGTGTGTGTGTGTGTGTGTGTGTGTGTGTGTGTGTGTGTGTGTGTGTGTGTGTGTGTGTGTGTGTGTG
>NC_044053.1:16791090-16793590 GCF_902167405.1 Gadus morhua
GATAGTCAGTGATGACTCAATGACAGATAGATTGGACCTTGCTCGTTCGTCGTTTGCATGTGTCACGGTTTTGGGAAAGCTGCAACGTCATGGGCATGCCGACGTTTCTGTGTTTGTGTTTGTGTGTGTGTGTGTGTGTGTGTGTGTGTGTGTGTGTGTGTGTGTGTGTGTGTGTGTGTGTGTGTGTGTGTGTGTGTGTGTGTGTGTGTGTGTGTGTGTGTGTGCACTAGCCAGTCGGTGGAGGTAGTCATGTGTTGGTCAGCGTCAGGAGCAGAAGAAGAAGAGATGTCGGGATAGGAAACATCTGCCTGCTCTTTGGCCTTCTCTGCTCTGGGAGGATATGAGGTGAACCAAGGAGTGGAGGGAGGTACTCCCCTCGTTATATTGTTGACCATAACCGTGTGGTGGATCATCCCGTTCATCTGTTATCCCTTTAAACATTAACGGACAAAAGACCACAGCAAAGCTCACTGACAGTGGACCACCAGGGTCTAATTTAAGCCATTGGGCAATTAGTGTAAGATGGCACGATGTGGTCTCTGTTTTTCGAGTGATGATTTGATGTTTGTGAGCTGCAGAAAACAAACATATTACTCTTGGAATCTGTGTATCGATACAATCAATAGAATATGGGAATTTGTGGGTTGCCATAATTTTATTGTCTGTAAGCTCAAATGCGGCAGGTTTTCTCAAGTTGCATTTGAACATATTCTGTTGAATGATCTTACTATGTAGTTATAGATAAGTGAATTGAACCACGATCTTAAAGTGAGTATTTTTCAGTATTGCTCATCAACATTTGTTCTCAGGTTGGGAAGAGTTACGTATGATGAAATTCCTTACACATTTGTTCAAAAGCCAACCATACTTTTGTTGATTTTGGCAGCATCACCTTCCCTTCTGTTTAACCGCTTTCCACGAGAATGCAGAGTGACAGATGATGTGGACTCCTAGCTTTAGCTTTCCTCCAAACCCCGTAAGGTACAAACAAGCCTTGGATAGGTGTGAACTGTTTACGATTTAGATCAAGAGTACATTCACAGGTTCAAATTTACAAAAACACTGAAGGTCTTGAGGTCAGAGATAATTCTCTCCAGGTTCTCCTAACCCTAACCCTAACCGCAATTTCAGCTCCAAGTCAAGCCTGTTGCTGGGCTCTGCTTGTTGAACTGAATGCCAGCCCAAAGCTTTTAAGAACAGTGTGAGCGCTCCACAGGGGAGGGGGAGGGGGGATGTGTGCTGGGGGCGGCGGTTGGATCCTATGTTTGGTAAAGTATCAAGGTATCCTCGTCTGTAAGCCAAGACCAGAAATCTCTCAGCGATATCCCGAGGACAGCCATTCCTTTCATGGAGGCGTCTGTTTGTGTTTCTGCGTAGGAGAAAGAACAACAGACCAAAAAAAGTAAACAACAAAATAAAAAGGAAAGTCAGAGGGATTGGCTTAAACCCAGAGATGACATGTGTGTGTGTGTGCATGTATGTGTGTGTGTGTGTGTGTGTGTGTGTGTGTGTGTGTGTGTGTGTGTGTGTGTGTGTGTGTGTGTGTGTGTGTGTGTGTGTGTGTGTGTGTGTGTGTGTGTGTGTGTGTGTGTGTGTTAGTACATGTAGACTGTAAACGGAGTGGTGAGTGTCTGCATTGTGTGGTGCTCCTCGTCCGCTGGTGTCTCTCTTGCCCATTAGCGGTGTTATGCGTGTGTTTGTCCATCTTAACTCTAAGCCAGGGTGGCAGTGAGGGTGTCAGTGAAGACCTATGATCTCTGCACCTGTTAAGAAGTCTCCGACTGCCCTTCCCACTACCCTGTTGCTCTGCTATGGGGACAAGGCCTCCCCTCTTGGGGACATTACAATGTTGCCTCTCTTGATTATACAGTCGAGTCACGTTAACCTTTTGTTCAAATAACCCCTCTATCGCAATTACAGTCTCAAACAGCTCCACAGGCCTACTTGAGATGACAAGCCCCTAACCCTGAGCCCTCAAACCCCACAGGGGGTGAGACAGAACACTAAGGACTAAGGATCTCATGCAATAGGGAGTGGATGGGCATGCCTGCCTACCAAGGGACTGCATGGGCAGGCATGATCACATTAACAGTGAGGTTCCTAAAAAGAGCAACAAGAAATCATATAGATATATCACGATGGTATATTCAGTTGATACTATATATAAACATTGTAATCAGTATGGGTTGTTAAACTGTTATGCATGGTAGCAGAGGCCCTGCATCAGTCTGCTTTAAAGAACAGTTGAATCGTGAATGAATGCCCCTTGTGAGAGATCAGGAAGAATGGGTGCATAGTGTACAATAGCAATTTATTTCAATAGCCAGTCAATCACAATTTGCGCTGTTGTACCATTTCTGTCTTAAAAGTACAAAAGCAGCACTTTTTTCCCCACCTTTTTCACAGGGGAGAATTAAGGTTGGGATTCTGTAGCACAATAGACTACCTGCAATGATTTTCTCTATGCTAACCCATTGTGCACTGGCCCTGTAATGGTGGC
>NC_044053.1:16803590-16813590 GCF_902167405.1 Gadus morhua
AATGGGGGCAGAATTATAGCTTTTACCCACCTGACACAACAAAATTGTTGCACCTTTCTGGTAAGATTGGAATGTTTAGAGCAGTAATGATTGCGCGAATGCTCGTTGCTCATAGGTATATTTTTATGCTATTATATTTATACCCAAACCTCTTGACGTTAGCGACATCTAGTGGAGGGTTTAGTAAATGCAGATTATTAAAGTGTACTGCTCTTGACAAAACAAACAATCGTTTGACTGGCTTCTTAGCAATGCATAGCTATAATATTCTAACATTATGAACAATTCAAGGGCATTGATTTAGGGGTATGTATCAAATAAAAAATTATTTCACATTTTTTCTCCTTCCTCAGGGTCTGAGGATCCTGTTCGCCGACGGGTGCCGCCTAGTCTTCAGGCGCAGCGGCAGCGGAGGAGGGGCTGGGACGGGCGCCACCATTCGAATCTACGCCGAGAGCTTTGAGCGCGACCCGGAGAGACACAGCCGAGAGACACAGGTGTGTTAGTGTTTTTCTGTGTTTCTCTGTGTGTGTGTGTGTGTGTGTGTGTGTGTGTGTGTGTGTGTGTGTGTGTGTGTGTGTGTGTGTGTGTGTGTGTGTGTGTGTGTGTGTGTGTGTGTGTGTGTGTGTGTTTGAATGAGAGAGAGAGAGAGAGCGAGAGAGAGAGAGAGAGAGAGAGAGAGAGAGAGAGAGAGAGAGAGAGAGAGAGAGAGAGAGAGAGAGAGAGAGACAGACAGAGAGAGAGAGAGATAATGAGGCACAGTGTTTGCTGCTTCAGCAAAATTACTTCACATTTTATGAGTCTAGAAACAGCACTGTCATGATGTGCCATGGTCAAGCAGTAGAAATTAAATCACAACACTTGTTGTGTCTTGTTGTGTGACACCACAGAACATGTGACACTGTAAATTTAAAAGGTTCAACCTGTAGACTTTTGATAGGCGCTTTATGTGCTTAGGAGGCTTAAGGTTTAGGACAGGCTGTCTTGGAAATCACCTCGTGACTGCAACCAGTTGTAAGAAGTTGTTGTTGTTGTTGTTGTTGTTGTTGTTGTTGTTGTTGTTGTTGTTGTTTAAAGTAACCAGGGAAGGTGTGCCCACCTCCTCTATTCACATTGATTCATGTGCTTCTGCCTTGATTTAAAATTTGGCCGATAATCCATTGTTTATTGTATAATACTGCAGTATCTACCCATCATATGCAGTATTAGGGGGGGGGGGGGGGATTGTTTGGCAATGGAGCTCTTTGTTTCGATCCCAAGTTAGGTGTTTTAACTCAAGGAGGCCTTACCCATGATGCAATTTAACGTCCTGTAACTGAACTCAGTGTATCAAAGTGTGTGCTCAGCGAGGGAGGAGTCACCACAGCCGTGTGTGTTGCAGGTGGTCCTGGGACCTCTGATCGCCATCGCCCTGAAGATCTCAAACATCCACGAGAGGATGGGGCGCCGTGGGCCAAATGTCATTACCTGAACATCTGTATGGGGGGCACACACACACACACACACACACACACACACACACACACACACACACACACACACACACACACACACACACGCACACGCACACGCACACGCAGACGCACTCAGATGCAGACACACACGCATGTAGACACACACAGACACACTAACACACACACACAGACGCAGACACACACGCATGCAGACACACACAGAGACACACACACACACACAGATGCCGACACACACACACGCACACACCCATACACGCACGCAGACACGCACACACACACGCACACACCCATACAAGCATGCAGAAATGCACACACACAAACACACACACACACACACATATACACACACACACGCACACACACACATACACACATATGCACACCCAGCCACACATGCTCAGACAGACACACACACACACACACAGACACACACACACACACACACACACACACACACACACACACACACACACACACACACACACGCACAGACACACACACACACGTGCAGACAAATACATAAACACATTGATTTATTGTAACAATTGAACATTATAACAGGAACTGAGTCTGTACATCTTAATGTACTAAAGTTTCTATATGAAATCTAGTTTGCAAAAAGCTGTGCGGAACTCACGGACACATACACACTAAAGGCATAGACACACTCGCATGCACATTAAAACGCACTGTACAGGGGTAATTTACCTCTCTCTTTCCCTTGTTTGTGGCTCTGCTCTTTCATTTTACCAAAGACACAGGCAATATATTTGTATTGTTTATTCTTGTCACAGTGATGAATGGATAATACTTGTTTAAGATGACTTGCTCATGGGGAAATATCTGTAGTAACTTTTTTCGAAAATCTGTTTCTAGTGTTGATTTTATTTTCATGCCTCACGTTTGTCAAGAGCTTATCAGTTGAATCAGCCAAGTAAATTTAGTTTTTTTTTGTTTCAGTTCTTTGTGGTTGTTTGTTTTGCCACCATTGAATGCACTGTAACCTTTTTAGAACAATCTGCCTCCTTAAAGCAGGATCACTAATGCCTTGTTCTGTAGGTGTGACCTATTGAAAACATCATCAGCATCAAAACCAAAAACGTATCCAAATAAACAACCCTTACACCTGCACTACGTAACTTTCTACTGCAGCTACTCCAAATAAACATTATTTGAACATCTGAAATATCTTGAGTACCACTCCCTCCTGTTACAGGCGCCAGCGCCTAATATGAGATGTTTATAGCCTATACTGTAGCTACAACCGAAGCCACCAGAGGCTGCTAATTGACCTCACATAAGGCATATTTTTTCTGATAGGATAAGACTTAGGTTGTTGGATTTTGGGTAATTTCTAAAGGTCCCAAAAATGCCTCTGTACCTATGGCTATGGCTGGTCAATATTTTGATTAGGCTAACCTGATTTGAATGTAAATTGAATTCACAGAGAAATTATAAAATGATGATGTGGAACAGAGAGCGTGAAATATATAGTGTGTGTGTGTGTGTGTGTGTGTGTGTGTGTGTGTGTGTGTGTGTGTGTGTGTGTGTGTGTGTGTGTGTGTGTGTGTGTGTGTGTGTGTGTGTGTGCGTGTAGTTGTGTGTGTCTGTGTCAGTGCATGCGTGCATCCGTGCATGCACGCACGTGTGTGTGTGTGTGTGTCTGTTAAGCCATGTGTATGTGTGTGTACTTCCTTCAAATCCTTTTCGGGAAGCTGCCTATCAATACATAGCCATTGCTTTGGTTTATCTGTTGTTCCTTATCCAAATTAAAGGCGTGTGAGCTCTACACTGAACTATACATTGACTGCACAGAGAAGTGTTTCAGTCTTCAGTTATTTCAAAGCGTCCTAGTGGACGTGTCACTGACACCCCCCCCCTCCCCTCACACAGTCTCATTCAGGACAGTAAAACGTCCTGAATTTTGTTCTTTATGGTCTGACTGCTGTATTGTGAATGGAAACATCTTCCAGTTTAAAGACCGAGACGAGGACTATGGTAAACCTCTCTGGTGACCGCCATGAGTGGAAGAGGACATGCCAGTAGATAGTAGTCTTTAGGGACGTATATGTTCATTGATTCAGCCAAGCATTTGCGTTCGGCCATTGCTGTTTATTCAACTATTTCATGATAGGATAGTTGGCACATACACTATGTATTGTATACAATACCCTCCCTGACAAGGTGTTACCAGGTGTTGTTACTTGGTGTACCAGGTGGATGAGTCCATTAATAATTGACATGCAATCACCTTTATTGCCATGTGACATTTGTCAGATCATTGTTATATCCTTTTGAATGTGTTGGATAATGAAACTTGTAAAAGTCCGGAAAGCATGGTTCAGCTAGTGCAATTCAATACAGACAACAGATTGTATAAAAATATACAATTTTTTTACAGTCATATTAACGTTCTACTTTATAAATCTTGACCTAATTTTTGAAGAGCTCTTCAAAAATTCACCGCCTTTGGAAAGGATTCATTTGTAAATCTATAGGTGATATAGGGTATATGGATGAACATGTTCTGGATAACAACGAATACTATAATCCAGAACAATATTCATTGTGACAGACACAGTCTTATAGAAAGGAAGTGTCTGTACAAGTAAACATACTGTCTTTAGTCTCTCTATAGAGCTGCAGCTCAATAGAGGGACAGCTCTATAAATGCTATGCATGATGCTCAACCTAAGAAGTGCTTAATTCTAATCCATTCATCTATGTGGTAAACTTACTGCAAAACTCTATCCTTTTTTTGTAATTTAACCACAGAAAGGGCAATGTGCAAAAAAGTTTCCTTCTTCGGTTTCATCCAAAACACTTTCTTGAAGAAAAGGTCAGAATTGAAGCCAAAGTACAAGCCTTTCAACTTGGACAAAGTCCAACATCAAAAACCTTTTCCAGTTGATAGTGCTAGCCAAAGGTTGATCACCAATGTCCACAGCCTAGGTATTGATGACATGTATTTCAACATGTAAGCGATAACAAAATAAGTAATAGTGAAAAAGTACTTCACAGTGTCCTTTCTTTGCATTGCCCAGAACATTCTGGAATTAGCAGCCATCCCTGCTCATCCGACACCTGAAGAGTCGAGAGTTGTGTGTGTTGGTGCCTGTGCGCTTGTTTCTGTGTGTGTTTGTGTGTGTGTGTGTGTGTGTGTGTGTGTGTGTGTGTGTGTGTGTGTGTGTGTGTGTGTGTGTGTGTGTGTGTGTGTGTGTGTGTGTGTGTGTGTGTGTGTTCAAGAGGTGGGGGCGGGGCCAGTGTAAGGAGGGGGCTGCTCCAATTCCCAGGTGCAGTCTGAGATATTAGAACTGTGCTGGGTGTACAAAGGAGGGGACATTGCCGCTGTTGGGACCCCCTTCGCCTCCACCACCATCTCCGTTGAGCCTGGCGCCCCCTCCGCCACCATCTCTATAGAGGGAGGATCCATGCATCTCCTCTGGGATTCCTCGTAGGACGGAGGGAAGGGTCTGCGGAAGAACACACACCAACGTTGTTATGCTGTTGAACAAACTTTTGACACTAGCGTTGAAAGAAGGTAGAGCGGTGAAGGTTGCTCGTTGGATCCCCGGCTCCTCCTATCTGGGTGCTGAGGTGTCCCAGAGCAGGACACCTAACCCTGACTGCTCCCGACGAGCCGGGAGCAGTCAGGGTTAGGTGTCCTGCTCTGGGACACCTAACCCTGACTGCTCCCGACGAGCCGGGAGTCGCCTTGCGTGGCTGACGCCACCGTCGGCGTGTAGTAATGGGTGAATGTTGGTCAATAATTGTAAATCGCTTTGAGTGAGCACTGGTTGGAAAAGCGCTATGTAAATGCATTCCATTCACCGTTATACCTTATATTAGAGATAGTGCCTCTTTGAAGTTGTATAACAGCGTATGGGTCATTGCCATTTTAAATGGTAACAACCATCTTCTGATGCCCTCAGATTGGGGGACAAGAGACACAAAAGCTTGGATGTATTCCACATATCATATCATAATATAAGATGTTATATGTGTTTTATTTCGGGGAGTATTGCATTTCACCAAATAGCTCTAAAATGTAAAAGTAGTACAAGTAGCATATCAAAGAAAATATGTATTTTGCTTAAAGCCCCCCAAAAGAAAAGGTGTACACCCTTGGAGGTTTCATACAACCTCCACTGTCCTCCATCCTTACCTGTCGACGGTGCAGATCTGTGAGGGCCGCGGTGCGAGCATGTCTCCTGGTCCCAGGTCCCTGCTCTTGTGGCAGACGGCCCAGAGGACCGGAATGAGCATGATAATGAGGCCGGCCATCACCTCGGCGTATGCCATGACCACCCTCAGGTGGACGTAGCGCCCCCCTTTACCCAGGAACATCTGGAAGACCCCCACGCAGATCAGGGCGAAGCCCACCAGAGGCAGCACAACGCAGATTGCCCACCTGAGACGCTTGCTTGTGCTCATCCTTGCTCCTTTTGCTTTTATTGTCCCCTCTGTCTCTCTCTCGCTCTCTCTCTTTCTCTCTTTCTATCTTCCCTGATGGGCTGAGAAGACAACCATTGAAAAATCCAAACGTGTCGAGGTATGTGTGAAGACGTATGATCCACTGGGGTCGCCTTGTATCTTGGTCAGTCAACAAGTTCAGATGGTTTCAATGTGAAGTGAATGTCCAAAGAAAGTAAAGTGAATTCAGTCGTTGTCCGCGGCAGTAAATGACATTGAGTGCGTGAGTGGTTGTTGACTGGCCTTTATGCCTTCTGAGAGATTGGGAGGAAGTGTTTGGCTGCAGTGCTCCCGCCTGTTGGGTTGTATATTAACAGACTCTAAATGAGATCTGATTTGATTACAGGGTGCAAGGACAGCTTTCTGTCCTGAATGAGATGAAAATCCTGACAATCATAGGGAATGTGTTGCTGTAGCTCCTGAAAGATTTGCCAATATGACAAAAACTAGACTTAATTATACTAAAATAGACTAGAATAAACTAAACTAGACTAGACTAGACTCGACCAAAGGTATCTAAATTTGACTGAAATAAAATAAAACTGAACTAAGCTAAACAAAAAAAACGTAGGTCGAAAATTATCAAGGCTAGTGGGCTGTGAAATATGGGGTTGGCTCTAACAGCATTATTCAATAGCATGGATAAAACATGCTTGTCACGCTTCCTATAACCAACACATCAGCTGATGACGAGTATCTAGGGGTCAGCCTGATCCTCTAAATCCAAAGTAAGTTTTACAGTGAGAATAGGACTTTCCTTCATCCTTTGGTTCTTTCTTTCTTTCTTTCTTTCTTTAATTACTACTTTTGTATTCTTTGGTTCCTTCATTCATTCTTTCTTCCCTTCATTCCTTCTTTTTTTGGATCTTTCATTGTTTTTTTCTGTTTTCCTCCTTTCTTTATCCATAATAAAAAGTAATCTTTCATGTGACGGAAGTCTGTAAAAGCAGACAATTGACCCGGTGAGCTTACTGTGTTTACCACGCCTGCCAGACACTCTTTGTGAAAGTAAGACAGTATAGTTATATCAGCATTACAACAGGTTTATGACCACATGTTTCGTGTTGTGTTTATGGCTTGGTGTTTCCAAATTATGACTCCGTTTTCAGAATCTCTCTCTATCTCTCTCACTCTGTCTCTGTCTGATTACCGCATATGGTGCAGTAATGGCACACGATAAGGGAAAATTATAAAATAATGAGTCTTGATCACATGACTATATGGTAGGCGATTTATCATTGGAAGGGGATAAATCATTGCAGTAAATTAACATATTCAGTAGTGGAAGGTGATGCCAAGGGCGTGGTCGGAAAACCAATGGACCTCCAGTAACCCCGGCGATGATGACATTACGTCCAAAGGAACAAGGAAGTCTTGATTACCCAAAAGATGATGATAAGACAAGGAGTTCATATTGATATGGCGAAGATCGATAGGTCGATTGTAGATGGTCAAGTGTAGCCCTTTATCTCCTTATAGAGCTATTGTAACTGTATGGATGGGTGAGAATCAGTCTGATTCCTATAAAGGTATAAGTAAGACACTTTTATGAGCTGATATAAACATAAGGGATAAGCATATTTTAGAACTGAGTTCTAATCAGGCTAAGTCATTCAAGTGGGAGTAGCCTATAATTTAAACATGGGTCATATCCAGCACTGTGGTTATCAACAACAGCTGGTTCCTCAGTAAAGTTAGCAGGGCTGGCTTGGTCCATCCTTTGATGGAAGACCTGACGGTGATGGTAGAGGCTTGTATGGACCGCCTTGTATGCCAGTACCATCGTCTTGAATCGCATCAGATTCAAGATGATGGTACTGGCATACAAGGCGGTCGATGGAACTGCCCCTGCCTACCTCCAAGCGTTGGTCAAGCCACACACCCCAGTTCGATCCCTTCGCTCAACTACCTCAGTTGGACGTCTGGTACCGCCATCGCTAAGAGCAAGCAAAGGTCGATCAGCAAAGTCACAACTCTTCTCTGTTTGGGACCTCAGTGGTGGAACGGGCTCCCTGCCGATGTCAGGATCGCAGAGTCGCTCACCAGCTTCCGCAAAAGACTCAAAACTCACCTGTTCAGAGTTCAATAGACTCTGCATAGCGTACAGTCCCTTCCACCCACCATTGTATGTTGTACGTCCTGACACATAATGTAAGCACTTATTGTATGCACTTAATGTACATTGTACTTACTTTCATAGTACTTAATTGTGTAGCATCTGCAGTAGCTGCTATCACTGCTGTATATGGGGAATGGGTTAGCCTAGCGATTGTTCGTACTTGCACATGGTTCTATGAACATCTTTGCTGTACCAACAGCGATATATTGTAAGTCGCTTTGGATAAAAGCGTCTGCTTAATGCCCTAAATGTAAATGTAAATGTAGGGGTGTTGGAGGGTCAGCAGGTGGCACTCATTCCTCTGTTCCAGGAATATCCAGAGTGCTTCAGGACGGAGACGGGGACTCTAGAAGAGCACAGTCTTGAGGTTGAGAAGTTAAACCGAGTTCCTGACTCCCTGTAAGGTCCCATGGCCTTTCAAGAGTCGGGGCGCTAACCTCGTAGTCCGGACCAACGTCCCAACCTGGCTTTTGTACCAACATCATCACCTGATTCCCCCCCGGTCTCTGATATGATTGAACCGTTCCTCGACTCTCCACTGGTAGTGGTCAGAGCTGAGTCTTCCTCCACGCTTGTGATGTGAAGCTGTTGGAGTGCCTCAAAAAGGGCTATTTAAATGCACTTAGTTATTTGTTTAAAAAATAAGACATTGGTATATTTGCTATCCTTGTCTCTCATGTGAAATATTTCATTTTTAGACATAAGGTTAACACATATCTCAATATTATACTTACTGTTCTAAAATAGTCACAGCTTGTTTTCAGGGGTTTTGGCTGTAACAGAAAGCTTTTTTTATCGCATCTAAAGACTTAGGAGAATGAGAGGTGTGTGCATGTGCGTGTGTGTGTGTGGTTATGCAGGAGGAGTGTATCAGGACAAGAGAGTTAAGGCTATCTCTAATGAGTCATTCTGTGCTCCTAATGACCACACAGTAACTGGAAGGATGTCCTGTCCTCCATTCACCCTGAACACAGGCAGTATGTGCTTGACTGGAAAAGTCAATGAAAGTTTACCCTTTCTAATTGGGGCAAATTCAAGATTATTATTTTAATTCAAAACTCCAATGAGTTTGTTATGGGGTACCTCCATTCCACTGAATATTCTGTACAGAGAAAGTATAGTTGCCATGGAGTGTTTCAATCTGTGTTTAAAAATTGAATTTACTGTGCGCAGTAGCATTAGCAATGTTAGTAGTGATGATAAAAACCATGCATAAGGTATTTGGTACACGTACAATAAAGGAAAATTTCATCATTGCACGCCTATTTGGATTATGTTCACAGACATCCGAAGGTAATAATATTGATGTTTTCATTGAGGTTAAATAATGGCTTGCATGATGACTCACACTGACTCAGCATCCTCCTATACTATATATATTACCTCCATCTGCAACCATAATTGTTGTTATGTTGTTACATAGTTGTAATGAAGTCTAATCTCCAGAACGATCTGTTTTCCGGTTTTATGTTTATGTTTACGTAAAGTCACGTAAGAGCTTCCGAACCTCCGAGCTGTTTTGAAGGCGGCATATGTGCGTCTGAAACGCCGGCGTCCGCCGCCCAGATGACAGGTCAGATCTTCGTCCCAAACCAGTCCGAGCAATTAATTCGCAGCAATCCCATGATTACACAAAACTCAACCGCCAGCCACACCAAGTGCTTTCCCATATACACAGAGTACTTGTGCAGAAGATCAAAGCATATAACTTTGTGTTGTGTGTCCTCGTGCGTGTGTGCGAGTTTGCGTGCGTGTGTGTGTGAGCGTTAGATCGAGAAAGAGCACACAAGGTGAGCTCCTGCAGATCTAATTATTGAATGATAATTATAGACAGAGTGAGATGGAGCGCCATTAGTCGGAAGGAGGGCAGGAGTGAGGAGTGGCCATTAATCAGACGGACTCTGACGACTTCCTCCGTGTCATTAATACACAT
>NC_044053.1:16816090-16818590 GCF_902167405.1 Gadus morhua
AGAGAGAGAGAGAGAGAGAGAGAGAGAGAGAGAGAGAGAGAGGAGAGAGAGAGAGAGAGAGAGAGAGAGAGAGAGAGAGAGAGAGAGAGAGAGAGAGAGAGAGAGAGAGAGAGAGAGAGAGAGAGAGAGAGAGAGAGAGAGAGAGAGAGAGAGAGACAGGGAGAGAGAGAGAGAGAGAGTGAGAGAGAGAGAGAGGAGAGAGAGAGAGAGAGAGAGAGAGAGAGAGAGAGAGAGAGAGAGAGAGAGAGAGAGAGAGAGAGAGAGAAAGAGTGAGAGAGACAGGGAGAGAGAGAGAGAGAGAGAGAGAGAGAGAGAGAAAGACAGAGAGAGAGAGACAGAGAGACAGCGAGAGAGTGGGGAGGGATAGAGAGAGAGAGAGATTTAGAGGGACCATGGTTTACATCTGCCTCTATTCAATACAAAGAAAGCTCAACATTCTTTCTCTGATCTTTTTGAAAGAAAAAAAAACACTAGACCTATGGAAACATATCTCCATATGGCCTGTAGGATTTAAAGCACAAGTCAAAGCTGTGTGCTAGATGAAGTGGAAGAGGAACGGCAAGCAGAGATGGAAAGAGGTGATGGTCTTTCAGAAGTCACACAGACTCTTTCAATTCCTTTGGTTTCCTTTGATAAGAGCAGACATCATGGTTCACATGTTCTGTGAGCAATGCAGGGGGAGACCAATAGATTGTATTGTGACTGGGATGAATCGTGTATATAAAATAATGGCAAAAATAAATTAAATAAACTGTAAGTCACTCAAATTAAATGTGATCCTGAGACTAGGGTAATGCTAATGCATGCATGAAAAACATATCACCACCTCCACCCTATCCTCTTCTTCTCTCTCCCTTCCCCCCTCACCTCTCTCCCCTCTCTCCTCACACATCTCCCCTCGCCCCTCTCCTCTCTCCCCTCTCCCCTCTCCTTTCCACTGTCCTCTCTCCTCTCTCCCCTTTCCTCGCTCCCCTCTCCCACCCACCTCTCCCTCTTCTCTCACCCAAGTCCCCTCAACCCTCTCCCCTTTCCTCTCCCCTCTCCATTATCCTCTCTCCTCTCTCCCCTCACCCCTCACCCTTCACCCAACACCCCCTCAACCCTCTTCCCTCTCCCCCTCACCCCTCTCCCTCCCCTCCCTGCCCAGTGGAGGGGTATGCAGACGACGTGGTGCTGGTACACTGTGGGCAGCTTGTCCTCTACTACTCCCAGCATCACGTCTGCTAAATGACAGTAATTATTTTCCTGGGCTGTAGGCGACTCATGCATGTTTTATCTACACACACACACACACACACACACACACACACACACACACACACACACACACACACACACACACACACACACACACACACACACACACACACACACACACACACACACACACACACAGACACACACACACACAAACACTCCCACATGTACATGCCTACCCGCGTGGCCATACATGGCACACAATGGAGGAATGAATTCCAGGGGCAGAAAAAAAAAAGACAACATTTTATTTCTTTCCATATCGCTCAATGGCTCCCTGCTGGGTCGTGCGGCCCCCCGCCCCTTTTTGGGGGGAAGGCCCAGGGCTTCACTCTACCGGCGGCGGGGGTGTAGTTGGGGGAAGCGGGCAGATGTTGTGAGGCTGCTCTCATGATGGCCCAGACAGGCATAAAGACACCTAATGGTGGATCCCGCTGTCGCAGCCATTCTAACAAAATGGCTGCCTCGCTTTCCTTCTTTTCATTTCTTCATTCAGGTACGAGTGACGTTTGAGGATGCTGGAGGGTGAACATCCAGCAGAAAAAAGAGGTGTCTCTTGCTCTCTTGTGTGTGATCTTTTGTCGATGCTGTGTGCTGTTTGGCGTACCAGCCCAGCCAGTCTAAATGTGAGCCCATTAACAACCGATCACCACACACACAATAGAATACTAATTCTGTTAGACCTCAGTCAAGGTTTCCTGACGAACGCAGCCCATTAAAAACCAGCAACGGATGTACCTTTTTTTCTTTCTTCATTTATTCATCATTGCACAGTGTTGTGTGTCACGCTGCCTATGACATGCAAGTCGTTTGGTGCGACTCAGGGGATCTCTAATACCCCTGCAGCTTTCATAATGAACATGTGGCTTCACTCTCTTGGGCACTATTTAGAGTAATTCATAAGCAGAGGACGGGGGCATTAGCCAGATGGTGCTGTGGGTGGCATCCTCTTTCTGGCCATCCATTAGAAGTGTGGCACTGACGAAACCCCAATCCGAAGACGGAGAGGCCGAGCAAGAGTGTCTGGTTAAAGCATTAATCCAGTTGTTTTTGTGAGCGCGGGGTCTGTCATTGGGCCGTGTAGAGCCAGGGGGTGGTGGGGGGGGGACATGGATGTGAAAGGGGCATGGATGTGAAATTGGAACATTGGATCATTTTTATTAACATATTTTCCGGTGTAGGTATTTTTTTTCTCACAAAGCTGTGACCCACAGTGGAAGTCCAGGAAGACACTTATACATGC
>NC_044053.1:16823590-16843590 GCF_902167405.1 Gadus morhua
TGCGTAGCTCAATACAATCAAATAGCCCATAATGATTACCACTATTTGAACCAGTGAAATATTTGTGTGCCGGGTGCGGATGTGAAAGCATAAAATCAAATGAATGGTGCAACTTAGTTGTGACATTTTGCACTCCCTGGTCCTTTCGCCCCTTACATACGGCGGGAAAGTCAAAAAGAAAAAAAACCGGAGTAGATGACGCATAAGTGTGTGCTCAGGGAGTAAGTTATGGCTGTAACTTTCTCACTCTGTCAGGCACTTTAACCAGCTGTCCTGGAGGACACATTAACTTGGTATCCTTAAATAAAGTCCTTTAAATAAAGCTGGGGGAATTAAATAATGAGAACAGTGCTCCTCACTGTCCTCTCTGCTTTTAAATGAACCTCCCGCCTTTCTTATTAATGTCCCCTTATCGCTCATCTCGGCCACTGACCCCCCCCCCCCCCCCACCCACCCACTCCACCACAGAAGAAGAAGAAGAAGAAGAAGCTCCGGCAAGTGGTCGCCGCAGAAGTAATTGAGGGCAATTCTCAAATTAAAATTTAAACCCCCTCGTCCATCTTTATGCGGTGGGGAGGGGCGTGGAGGAGAGACGGGGGGTTACGGGGGCTGATGACTTGATCAGGATTTTGCGGGGCCGGGCAGGTACCCCGGCTCCGCCAGGCTCCGTGATGAACGAGGAGCATTAATCTCAGTGACAGAGAGAGAGGAGTTAGCAGCGGCGATAGCTCCGCTAACGGCTTTAATTAGCATTTAATCAGACGCCCCGGGGCCGATGGGGGAGGGGGTAGGGGGTTTGGAGGGAGATCAAACTCTGACGGCCCCTCGGTAAGAAGAGAGGGAGAATTAGAGAGAGAGACGGAGCAGAGAGAGAGAGTCCCTGCGGTTTCTCAGGCTGCTGCTGTGGGCTCACTTAAAGTACAGAGGTTATGATCTCTTTTGTTCTGCACTAATGGTAGCGTGCACCCCAAAGGTCCAGAACCTAAGCTACGTATTGTCTGGACTGCATTTAAAAATAGCAACTCCAAAAGTTGATCGAACTGCCTATTAGTTCCAAGTCCCTTTTTACAGATGCCTGGCCAGGAGTTGGATGTTTTATCGGCGTAGCTTCACTCCTGCCCTTCTCGTGTAAATACAGGAATGAACCGATTGGTCGAATTAGCCGTGCTAATTCGACCAATCGGTCGACACGACAGCTGAATGTCGAATGATTCAGGAGCTGAGAGTGAATGTTCTCTCAGAAGGTCATCTATAGGCCTACGCAAAATTTAGGCAAAGCAGTTCAACATGCTTAAAGTATTCCAACCCTCAAATGCCACAAAGCACCGTCTATGTGTTTTATACAGAAAGAGAGAGAGAGAGAGAGACAGGGAGAGAGAGAGAGAGAGAGAGAGAGAGAGAGAGAGAGAGAGAGAGAGAGAGAGAGAGAGAGAGAGAGAGGGAGAGGGAGAGGGAGAGGGAGAGGGAGAGAGAGAGAGAGAGAGAGAGAGAGAGAGAGAGAGAGAGAGAAAGGGATAGAAAGGATGCAGGTAAAGTCAAACCCTAGAGTGAAAGGGGGGCGGCGACTGGGCTGCTGACCCTCGCTCGCCAAGTCTCGCTCGCCCTCTGATAGTAGCAGTAGAGGCAACAGTGTTGATGGTGATGGTGAGGAAGAGGCCTTCTGGCACGAAAGGGGCCGGTGTGTGATCATGATGTCATTAGGGGTATACAGTGAGACAGATCGGAGGGGGGAGGAGACTGCACTCTGCTGCCGAAGACCCCAGGGACGTCATTACCACCAGGAAGTGAGCGGGGACCGGCAGCACAGGTCAGACCATAGTACTCACACACACACACACACACACACACACACACACACACACACACACACACACACACACACACACACACACACACACACACACACACACACACACACACACACTGTACTAGCACTTACACTTGCATGTACAACACACACCCAAACTCTCGACACACAAATTCACTCACACAGCCTACACACACATATGTACACACAAAACAAACATCAGCTCCCTCACAGGCAGGGATCCATCACATAACAAATGGACGGCTGTGTCTGACCTCTGACAGTGGACTGGCGCTTCTGTTGCAGAAGCTGACGAATTCCTCCATATCCGAGGGAACACCTATGTGTACGAATGTGTCTCATTAGTGCGCACACACACACACACACACACACGCACACACACATACACACACAGCCAGACGGACGGCGCACTGCATGAATGCATCACAAATGCATGCAACTGTACATACACATACACATGCATGGATGGATGGACAGAAAACGATCCGCACCGACACACCGACACACCGACACACACACCGACACACACACACACACGCGTGGGACTGGAGCTTGTGCGGTGCTAAGTTGCAGTGTGTGTGTAGTAGTGTAGCAGGCGGGGCTTCATTACTGCTCTCCTACAGACAGTTGCAGTGTTTTTGTGTCAATGTTTAATGAGGGGCTGGGAGTCGGGGGACCCCGCTGCTGTCAGGAGCTCCTGTAGTCTGGAGCTACCCACCTGTTCCTATCGCCTCCCCACAGGCCCTCACACACACACACACACACACACACACACACACACACACACACACACACACACACACACACACACACATATACACACACACATATACACGCACAAACACGCTCACATATATACACACACATATACACACACACACACACACACACACACACACACACACACATATACACACACACACACACACACACACACGCTCACCTATATTATACACACACATATACAGACACACACGTTCACATATATATACACACACATATACACACACATATACACACACATATACACACACACACACACACACACACACACACACACACACACACACACACACACACACACACACACACACACACACACACACACACACACACACACACACACACATATATAAACACACACAAAAACCCATACATACACACACCCATACATATATACACTCACTGAGATACACACATATGTACACACACTGGAATACACACATATTTATATATGAGATACACATCCACACACATAGCACACTGGCACCCCACAGACTACACAGTGATTTAGTCATCCCGTGGCAGAGCTGTGTTTGAAGCTTGTAAACAGGCTACTCTGGTTAGCTGAATTTGCCTGTTTGACAGAAGCCTTAAAGAGCTTGTGAATATCAATGGATATATTTGATATCCCCCATGGGCTCCTGTGGATGACAGTGGGAAATGCAGGTGTTACAGCGCGAGCGATCCTTCTCACTCTCACTGCTGACACTTGATTGATATCTAACAGTGGTCTCCAATGACTCTTTTCTATAGGCTCAATCCCAAAACAAGCAGACACAGATTGACTGGGACACAAGTGTACCCAACGACATTAGACATTGTGAGCTGTATGAACGTGAACGTGTACAAATAAATGTTACTGCAGCCCTGCCGAATAACTTTCAAAAAACTAGCTTTTATTAAAACGAAAACAAAAAAACAAAAAAAAATCAATCATCGACTCATTAACAAGATTATAAAACAGTGATTTAGTTACATAAATAAATTGATATCGGCGTATCAAATCTTAATTTCATAAGCATGTATACATGGGTCATTGTAATAAATAAAACGAGAAAGCAGAAGATTCCTACACAAAAAAATAAAGAAACAAATAAAAAATCCGCTAGAAAGACTTCAGAGGAAATTGTTGCTGAAGAAAATAACAGACAGACAGACAGACAGACACGGGACAACAGGTATTTTTTTGTTCACCAAACACACGTGAGGAATTGCTTTGTTAAAGCATGAGTAGTAGACAGCCATTCAACTTACTAATTAAGGACACTAAAGCTAGGACCAAGGCAGGTTGTCTCTCACCACTTGGAACACGTTTGGTTGTTAGATCTCCAGTTTGGTTACTTTAAAGCATTAAGACAAGGCAAGAGAAAAGGCTGCTTTCATCTTTAATGAACAGATAGTAAAACAAAGAAATAAACAAAACAAAATGCAGGGAGGAAATGTGTGTTTACCGAAAAAAAGAAAGAAAGATTGAAAGAAAGAAAAGGAAGAAAGTAAAAAAGGCAAGATTCGATCAAACGTTTGTAACAGTGCTGAAGAGAATCTGATAATGTGGTTTATGTTGCTTACTGGAACAGAATGGCCAAGACTTGTTGAATGATAACATTGATAGCATGATATATTAAACAGTGTGATTCATCGTCTCAGTATCTGGTCCACCAACAGAGGGATTTATGATTGTGAAACTATTCAGCCAGTGGCTATGTGGGTTGTTGTTTTTTATTATTACCGCAACAGAAGTTGAAACTTACGAGTTCAACAGATCTCAACACAGTAATCCACATTCTGCCTAAATAACATTCCATTTGTTATTAACAAAAAGTTTTTTAAAGGAGACTTGTATGAAAAATAGATTGACCAGAAGGAATTTTCTGAAACATTTCCTGTGATCAGGGTAATAACAAGAACTTGAATGTGTTCAATCATCCTATGCCCATTCTGTGCATCAGTCAGTGAGAATGTATAAGACACCATTGTTTTTCGGCAGCAACACCAATGCCACCTATATTTAAGACCAGATCCTTCCTCTCACGACCCGAAACATCAGTTAGTCCGACCGGCCCTAACACAAGGTCGGCCCAGTCCTTTTGATATGTCCTGTGATATTAATGAAATTAAACAATACCAGTAAAAAAAAAAAGAACAGAAATAACAGAGCAAGAGAGGGAGATAGAGCAAACTACAGCGGCTTCAAGTATTTCACATTACATAGAATACTCTGTATAAATTAGTTAACATATACTTTCAGATCCTCCATATTCAGACATATACTATGGCATATATATACAGAGTAGAATAAACGCTCGCTCGTGTCGTGTCACTTCTTGTCTTTTTTCCTGGAGTTCAGTCGTTCACTCGTTCATTATTCCCGCCTGTTTTGTTTTTGTAACTGTGTAGAGAAATCCCTGAGAACATTCTGTGACAGTTGCTGAAAGTTCCACACAATGACGTGTAACAGTAGAAGCCTACTTCCTATTGGTTCACATGCACGGAGGGTCATGACACTGGCCTACCTCGAATGAATAAATACACCACCACTACCGTATAGCTACACCGGTGACTAACAGCTACAGCGGAGAATGGCATGCTCACACATCTTTTTGTCTTTTTCTTTTAGCCTCTTGTCTTGCTAATAGCCAGCTGATTTCGTATTGTTTTAGTTTTCATTAACTAACGTTAGCTGGGGAACGCCTCAAAAGCTCAACTCAAATGGCCGAAACTGTCCGGAGGTCGCCGTGACTCATCTCGATCTAGCTTCGGGTTCTAGGTCTTATTTATTAGCCAAGGACCGTCGACTGCTCCGTTTCAGTCAGCTGTTACACACAAGGTGATTCGCTGTAGTATTAAAAGTACGACACCACAGTTGGAGCAAGTGCGATATACCACATCTGAGGTAGCCTCGTCTCCGACCAGGCCTAGATTACCCTTTGATTCATGATCAAAACACAGTATCAGTTATTTAGTAAATATTTCATTGCACC
Organism: Gadus morhua; assembly: GCF_902167405.1. NCBI lineage: Eukaryota > Metazoa > Chordata > Actinopteri > Gadiformes > Gadidae > Gadus > Gadus morhua. The sequence continues at coordinate 16,829,183 of NC_044053.1, forward strand.
TGGCTCCGAAAGAAAACCCCCAAAGAGCGATAATCAACGAATAATACTCACGGCCGTGCTCAAATGGCACAGCAATGCCGTTACTAGTAGAGCGCACGTACCGTCCTCTGGCCCAAGGTGTGGTATTTTTTATTACAGAGGAGGAGTTATGAAATGGCCGACTACAGCGGCAACAGGAGGAGGCTGAGAACACAGTTTTTATGAAGCTCACATCGAGCTATTAGCTCACACAGGTGGGGAGGGGGGTAGTGGCTCACTCAAGTGCTGCTGCAGTGTGCTGGGTCAGGAGGAACGCTGACGCGACTTTAGTGCGTCATTGCTAACCCAAAAATTGTGCCGAGCCATACTCTTAGGCCAAGCTGTGCTGACCAATGCCCAGTGGTCCTGGGAAGAGTGTGTGTGTGCGTGTGTGTGGGGGGGGTGAAGAGTCAGAGAGAGAGAGGCATAGAGAGATAAGACAGAGAGAGAGAATAGAGGCGAGAGAGGATCAAAGAATGGAGACTAAAGAGCTGAGAGAGCGAGAGAGGTGCTTTGTGTGGTTTAAAGCCATAGTTAGTTTTCGGTTTTTTTGTTGAGAACGCTGAGATTGGGGTTTGTTGGTTAGTTTGTCTAGAACATGAGCGCTAACGTAGCAGGGCGTTTGCCACTTGATAACATACAACTCAATATAAACGTGAAAAAAGAGGAAGGTTGGGGTAGGGGGTCGTAAAAGACGTGATTCAAAAAGAAACAATATATAAAAAAGCCATTTCACTTTCCTGTTTTCCTCTCACACACATGTAGAGAAACACACACAACATTCACAACGGGACAAATTTCCTCTCTTCTGAATCTGAAAAATAAAACACTTCTGTACACGTAGTAGTAATAATAATAATTAATAATAGGAATAATGTTTATAACAATAACAACAGCAAGAACAATAATACCGCGTGTGTGGCTCTGTTGATTTTTTTCATCTTTTCCTTTCTCTTTTTTTTGCTTCCGTCGTACAAGTCACATCCCCAGTTTTACTCGCCGTGTCTATTTCGTAAGTTCAAAAGAAGTTCAAAAGGCAGACTCAAGTTAATAGAAAAGTCCTAGCGTGTGGGGGAGGGGCAGGGAGAGGGGGGAGGGCGCGGTGGATCGCCCCCCCCCCCCCCCCCCCCCGCCCTCCCCCCTTCAGCCAAACCTCTCCCTCACCAGCATCATCAGTTTCTTTTTGCCCTTGTAGATCTGTTTCAGGTTGTCTATGAACTGCGTGAACTGAATGTGTCCGTCGTGCGCCATCATGAACGTCTCCCGCGCCTTCCCCAGGAACTCGATGAACTCGCTGTAGTGCCGCGGGCTGATGTGCGTGAGCCGCGAGTGGGTGGTGTTGATGTAGGCGCCGATGGTGGCGTCCAGCAGCTGCCTGAGCGGCGCCTTGTCCAGCGACATCAGCTTCCCCGAGTTCCTCCGGCTGTGCAGCGCCGACACCATGCCCGGCGTGGTCAGCGTGCACCGCCGCAAAATGTCCGACAGCACCGTGGCGCACTTCACGCTCTTCACCACCAGGGGGATGACGGCCGCCAACTCGTTCTTACCCAGCGAGTGGCTGAGCGCGCACGCCCACAGCACGTCGTTGATGGCCGGGTGCGTGTCCTGGTTGTAGCTGAGGTTGAGGTGCGCCATGGCCAGCGTGGCGAGCTTGTACGCGCGCATGGGGTAGCCGCGGTGCTCCATGTAGCGCGCGATGGTGAACAGCTGCGTGTAGCTCATGCCCGTGGCCGCCGCGTCCAGCACGATCTGGTAGGCCGTCTCGAAGGCGATGTGGTCCTTCTCGCAGAGGGTGAGGGCCGACAGGGCGCAGTTCTGGGGGTCCTTCATGGCGCACTGCAGGGCCAGGGTGCGGGCCGAGGAGGCCAGGTTCTCCTGCTGGTGGCAGTCGAGGTGGAGCCGGACGATGGTGCTGTTGGACATGACGGTGGTGGCCACGATGCTGGTGGCCTCCGTGGGGGTGAACAGGGTGAACCAGCTCTGCATGATGCTGTCCAGGGCGTACACACCTGGCAAACACACACAGATACGCACACGCACACACGCACACGCACACACACACACACACACACACACACACACACACACACACACACACACACACACACAGAACAAGGGAGATAAGAATGAGTAAACGGTGTAACTAAAGGTGTAGGTAAGTTGACTGGTGTATTTGATCATATTATTAAGTCTTGATTTAAGTGAGCAAACTGACAAATTCATCTACAATACAGTCTGTTCACAAGTTGATAGCATAAGTTTTGTTTTTATTTGCTCCCAGGATGGGTTTACAATTACACATAGTGGGCAGGGGTTTCTGCATCTAAATGGATGTAGACCTAGACAAACACATGAGCAGCAATTTATAATTAGCCAATCACAATAGAGTGACTGTCTGGCCCAGAAACATCAAGGTCGCACCCCCTGCCCTGCACTGAGCTAAAAGCGACTGTGAATTCATTTGATACCTTGCAGTGAGCAGTATAACAGGCTGTGTCCGAGCAGGTAGCAGAGGTCACTTACCCACTTCAGTGGCACATGTGACTAACCAGCGCACCATCTCTCTCCTTCTCCAGTTTAACGTGGACAGAGTTATTCTCATTACCTAGTGGAGAGAAGGGTAGGGGAAAAAATGGTTTTATTAAGCTTCAAACGGCATTAGGTACATGGAAGACTAAATACAATTTAACAAAATAAATGAACAACAATTTATCATTATAAACCACCATGACATGTTTTCACTGTGTTCATCCCAACTGGGCCCCTGCTTCAAACCCTTATTATTTCCGGTTATTTTACTATTCTCGTGTGTGGTCTAACTAATGTCAGCTAGGTACACCATTATTTTAAAAGGCATAATTGCAAACAGACAAGATGATTCCATTCAAATCGTAATTGGGTGAGAATATCCAATCACGCCCTCTGCATTTGGCCATTATGTAAATTCATATTATTCTTGAATTAGGACCAGAAAGAATGCTAATGTGTTTACCAAACCATACGGATCACTTCTCTAAAGATTCAAATTGCGGTTTTATTGACTGCAATTAAATTGAAAAACCGATATGCAATCTAAGGAGCCGAATAGTGTTCAGTTCCATGACGATCCAAAAATACAGTGGGAGCAGCCGTCTGCAGCTCCGTCCAGCTTGGGAGCGTTCCGCGTTGCGTTCATGACTCTGTATGGTGTGCGAGGCCTGGAGTTTGGCACGTATACTTCGTCTGCCTGGAGTTTGGTCTCTGTTGAAGCCCTTTTTACGGATGATGGCTATTTTAACGTCACAAAGGTGCTAACTACATACACACAGATTATTCTGCTGGGTCACAGAAAAATTTAAACCAGTTAATGTGAATCATTTCATTTTCCTCCATAGTCGAACAACCAGGCCTATTGTGGTTGCCTAGCTACCTTCTACCGCCTCCTTTGCACGGTGTTGGAAATAGTTGAAAAGGAACGGCTGCACCAATGCGCTCTACTTCGGATGGCATTGGGTATTATCAGCAATTTGCATAAACATTCGTATCGGCTGAGGCTAGCCCCTCCCCGTGGCAAAGCTCTCTGCAGAGCTCCGGCTGAAGGCTGGGAGGAGTGGGTGAGTTGCAGGTGGTGGTGGCTGGAGCATCGGTTGGGCTACCTGCAGGCCCAGCTCCAGGGAGACTTTGAGCAGTGTGATGTCCGGAAGGCTGTCCATCAGCGTGGCGATCTTGAAGGCGTCCTGGGCCAGTTTGAAGATGTGTGAGGATGAGTGGATGTTCTTCTGGATGGACTCCAGAACCGTCTCCAGCCTGCGACTGTCCCCTGGAGAGGAGGGCGACAAACCAACGTCATACGTGGGTTCGTTTTTTTTTGAGAGTAACTTTAGGGTGCGTGTTGTAAAGGAGCTGTTCAGGGGTTGCACAATAGAAATGGGGTTTGAACCTTTCCACTAGGTGGAGGTCACAAAACCCCTTCTGCCCATGCTATCCTATCAAGCCTCATCATTAGAATAAAATGACGATGATGCCATGAATGTATGGGTATCCTAACTGCGTGTGTGTGTGTGCGTGTGCGTGTGCGTGCGTGCGTGCGTGCGTGCGTGCGTGCGTGCGTGCGTGCGTACCTTTGGCGGCGGTGAGCATGGTGGAGGCCAGTTCACACTGCTGGGACTCTATGTGGCTGAGGGTGAACCAGCGGGGGTAGCGGTTGGGCACCACCGATACCATGTGGTGGGGTCGCGAGAGGTCACCAGGCAAGGCTGTGGACTCCAGCACAGGCAACCTGACAGAGTGAGGGCGAGAGAGATGAAGATGATTAATCACCGAGACAGGGCACCTGCTTTAATCCGCCGCAAATCTGTCAACAGGATTAAAGGAAACACCACAGCGGGGTTGCATTGCATTTAAGCAGACTGACGGAGGGTCGTGACTTGTAGTGGAATCCACGTCTACCGTAGCACAGTTTCTGTTCACTTACTTCCTATGAGATTTTTACGCCAGTTATCAGTCAAATGTCCTCAGAGCGAGAAGAACAAGAACATGACTAACAGAACAGCAAGAAAGACACAGAGAATAGGGAGTTCTGACAAAAGGCTTTGACAAAGCTTATATCCAAAACATGTAGAACAAGGATATTCCTCTGTCGAAAGTGCCTTCCATTCTCTCAACGCTAATCCCATGGAACTGAAACGAAGATCGCTCCCTCTGAAGCGTGCACGGCATTCCGCCCTCGCTCTCTCGCCAATAGCAATCGGAACGCCTGGGAACAAGGTTAGCATTGACGGGACGTTCTTAAAACCCTGAATCAAGAAGGTATGCAGAGCTATATATCTGAGCCGACCATCAAACACTCACCTGGCTACAATAGTACACTTTAACTCTTGAATCCTACCACCACTTAACCTCTGAACTCTCACCTCGCCACCAATAACCAATAACTAACATCTCTGACCTGGCTGGGATTAAAAGAGTCAAGATAGCAGCTCCTCACCGGGTTCAACTCCAGTGTCACCGCCAGACCTCTTTTTGAACACACAGCTGGCTGCAATCATTTAGCCAAACAACGACATTCCTTATAGATACAAAATAAACAAAAGCCAAAACCACGCGCTACAATCACTCTCAAGGAGAAATTGGTTTTTAGGGAAAAAATAAATTGAATTAAATGAGGGACAGTAGCGTAAAAAAGTAACCATATGGCTATGGCACACACACACACACACACACACACACACACACACACACACACACACACACACACACACACACACACACACACACACACACACACACACACACACACACTAATACAATAATATAATTAATATAACAGAAATAGAAGAAAAAAAACATGCCCTCATGACCAGGGGCTTTTGCAACTGCAAAAACCAAAGGTTTAATCAGTATGTTTCTGCGGACTGGTCTTAACTGGCAGTAATGGAGTCAGGGCCATCGTACACCTGCTTGAATAGAGGACAGGCGCTCCTGCTGGGCCAGCCGTCTCATTACAGACCTACTGACAGCCCCTGGTCTTGATAACACTCAGGCAAGCATGGTACCATCCCCCCAACCCCCCCCCCCCCACCATGAAGCACCACCCCCGCCCACACCACCCCCACATGAAGCACCAACCCCCCCCCGACATCAGCACACCCCCCCCCCCCCCCACCACCAGCCTAACCAGCCCCTTCATAACCACCACCACCACCACCACCACCACCACCAGCCATACCATCCTCAGCCCCGCCAGCCCAAGCACCACCCCCCGCCTAGCACCCCCACCACAAGCAGCACCAGCATACTGGCCAGCTCATCTACTATTCTACCTCGCTATCCCCCCCCCCCCCCCCCCCCCCCAACCTCTGTTTCAAAGGTCTTCCTGCCTTCAGAAGACAGCACAACCTGGCCTCCCGTCAGCCAATCACAAAGCTAATTGAGTCCATGGGGAAATTAAAGGATTCACCTCCCAGCCCGTAAGGCTGGACACACATCAAACAACATACCGACACACATGAATGGAAACGCCAATGGACACACACACACGCACACGCACACGCACACGCACACACACACACACAAGCACACGCATGCACACACACACATCTACCCGACACGGGCACACACTTATACATCGCATGTGGGCACACACACACACACACATGCCTGTATGGAAACACAACAGAGCAGCCTAGTAAGGGCGTTTTTGACGCTAAATACTACCTTCAGATTCTGAGCAAGGTTCATGTGATTGCTGTTGCCACCAGACGACAACAACAACAACAGCAGGCTACAACAAGAGAATCCCCCCCCCCCTCCCATCATCATCCGGCCAGAAGAGGTACCAGCGTGGTACACCTATCCAGGAGAGGAGGACTCAAGGAAGGAGGAGGTGTGAACCCTGCGATCCTCGTGCGAAAATGGAGATGTTTGGATGCCTTAGTAACCGGGGCACATCTGAGGAGCTGCTGAATGCTCCTTCAACCACATACACACACACCCGCCCACACTGGGGCCTTCTGGAAGATTCCTGGGGTGTAGAAATGCAACGAGAAAAGAGCCTCTGGTGAAAGGCTGAGGCCTCATCAACATTCCTGACGGGGCTCTGGTGGAGCTTCCACCAGAGTTCTCCGTTCAGACAGAACTTTGTGAGTCTTCGGTGGCTGAGAAATGAGCGTCTTGGAGGAGAAAAACACAGTGTGCTAGAGTTCCATGGGCCTTAGTCACCTTGCGGCCATCTTGTTTCTAAACGCTGGCTGGTAGGTGGGAACTGAAGGCAGATTCCACATTCAGTTCCCCCCACCCGTCTAGCGTTTAGAACCAATATGGCGGCGAGGATTCCGCATTCAGACCCCCCCACCCAGCTAGTGTTTAGAACCAAGATGGCCGCTAGGTATCACCTATGTTCCATGATGCAAAAGTTCAAGGGTGGGAGAGAGAATGTTATGCTCTGATACTGCACACCCACCACCACAAAGTATAAATAACACTCTCAAGATTCCCTACAGGGTCATCATCTCGTCAGCTGGAATCACCTCAACAAGAACACTGCTTTAAATATAAAATTCCATTATTTTTTTCATTCTTTTACAGCACTGCTTAGTGGTGATGAATATAAATGGTTCATACGAAAGAGCTGTGAGGTGCTACCCAAGCTATATTGATGTGATAAACCCAAGCCATGGGAAAGACTATCAGGACCAGACCGGTGGTTGTGGGGAGGGGGGCCGTCTCAGATATAAAGGAATGTGTAAATACACATACATGCATGCTCCAGTGCAGGGTGTGTGTAGGCTAGAGGGAAGCAAACAGGGGGCTCTTGGAAGGGGACCCCTGCCTCCAAGAATTGCCCAGTGATGCACAAATGGATCGGATGAGGCACAAACACGTGCCACACGCACACACACACACACACACACACACACACACACACACACACACACACACACACACACACACACACACACACACACACACACACACACACACACACACACACACACACTCTCTCTAATGGCCTGACACACATACTGTCAGTAAGCAGATGGAATGTCCTGCAACACAGATGAATAAAACAATGTATTTTAATTCTAATGTATAAAACATAAGAATACAATATTCACATTGAAACACACACGCATAGAAACACACACTGTAAATTAAGCCCTGCATGTGCTTAATCTCACTTAAAACAGAGAGAAAAGAGGAAATGGCCAAGACATTGACAATAAGCAGCCCAACTGTGCTGTCTTTTGGCTTCTCGTCAGTATCACCATGACGACTGACCTCTCTACCTATACGGCTATTCCTTCTCTGACTGTAAACACATGTCCATTACACCATCCATCAAATCCCCTGTTATCAAACAAGCCTCACACTGGACAACCTCCACTAAAGCACTTCTACATACACACAACACGACAGCTGAAGAACGCAACTGACGTGCAACCCTTTGGCAGGACATTGGTGAGCCTTTCTCATGCATGAAACGGGATGTAGAAGTATAACGTTCTAATCCCAGTGACTAAATCAAATAAGAAAAAAGATACATTAATTTTCTCCCATTTTGGAATATATTATTAGTTTGCTCACAAACACCGACAAAAACATTGCCTACCGCTCCCGTCATGTCTAAAGTTAAGGAAAGAGTAGCGTTGCGTTCTAATTTATAAGTGACACAAATGCTAAACACATGTCTACCAAGAGGTGGGGCTGTTTGGCACGTCTCTGACTGACGTGGAATGTGCCATTTAATTCACAGGGTGTAGAAAAGGCTGGAACATGCTGTCGGATTGGGCAGACTTATCCTGTGTGTTGTTCACATCACCGTATTAAAGCAGGCCACTGGCAGTGACCTGGAGATATGCAAGGAATACATTGATCAGCCGGATCAATATCTAATGCTTGAATAAACGCTGACTCCCCTGTTCTTTTCCTGATTACTTGTGTAATTTGCTTTACTTTCCCAATAATCTACGTTTATGTCCTTGTGTTCGTGTGTGTCTCATCAAGAGAGGGAGACAAACGCACACACACACACACACGTCCTCTCACTGATGGCGAAGAGTAGCACTAAACATGTAAAGCGCTTGTGTTTGCACTCAGTGGTCCCTCTAATCGAGGAGGCCATAGATTGGACTGAGGGGGTCTTCTCGGGGTCAGGGATGATAAAGAATAGGCGTGATTCTGCACCGTGTCTGCGATTACTGAACACAACCATCGTGACATTTTAGGAGATGCTTACTGAAGTGTATATTTGCATGTGTCTGCCCATGCATACACATGGACAAGGTGAGTGATTGGCTGGGGTATTGACCTCTCATAACAATAGTGCGTGAGGGACACGGTAGCAAGACATGAAACTGCTTACATCGACAAAACGTGACCAACACACAGGGTCACCTGGAAGACGTAATAGATAGTGGCACATGCTCCATGGTCTCTAGAGCATGTGTCAGGTGTATCAGCCATGAAGACTATTCACAGCGAGAACACCGTCCTGTCTGTACAGGTCCAGTCGGACCCCAAAAATGGGAGGCGGCTTTGCCTTAATTGAATTTATATTCAAACGCTGGGCATGGCGTTTCGAGTTAGGAGGTAGCTCCTTTTGTTTAGTTGCTTTTTCTTTTTTTTTCTCAGACGCCGTGAACAGACACAAAAGCATGTGCTCCTGCTCCCACTTGCTTTAATTAATGAGACGTCAACAACACAAGGCAAGGTCACTCACAGGTTGGGGAGCACGCACATGGCGAGCACTACACCTCCCCTCCCAACGCTTGAGGCTAGCTCCGCTAAAGAGGCAGGGAGGGAGGATGTAAGGAAAAGGGACGAAAGGGGTTGTGGGAGGGGGGGGGGGGGGGGTGGAGAGAAACGAAGGGAGTGAGCCAATAGGGTGAAGGATAGGGGAGGATAGTAGCAGCGTGAGAGAGACTAGGAGCGAGAGAGAGAGAGAGAGAGAGATACTGGGTTCCCTTTACCCTTGTCTTTCTTCTTGTATCAATGATAGCGTTGTAATGGGTCCATTAAAAGCAGGCCCGGTTCTTATACCTCCTTCTCTATATTTAACTGGTCGCCGTCCCGAGGGAGCAGGGTAGGTATATGCTATCATATTACCCTACGCTACATTACACACATTCATTATGTGCTGAGTAGACACTCCCCGCTCCCAGGAGCACCCGTAAGTGGCCGTATTATTCTAAATCGTCTGTTTCACACCGCACAGGCTGGGACGGGGGGCCGGGGGGGGGGGAAGGGAGGGCGGAGTCACAGAGGAAGGAAGCGTAGGGGTTGGTGCTGCTGAATATCGCCGAGGATCATGACGCCTTGCATGTCGTGCGTACATGCACGCCGCCGCTGCGTCCTCCACCATCACCCCTGTCTCCATCATCGCCTCCCGTCGCGCGTCTGTACACCCCCCCCCCCCCCACACACACACACACACACACACACTCCAGTCTCCCCCTGGTGCAGTTCACGTTCACCCAGAACCAGCCGTTCTCTTTTTTTTTTTTAAACAAGTATCTTTGCATTTTTATGCCATATTAGAGTGAAATGGACAGGGAGGCATGGGGCAGAGGGGAGTACATGCAGCAAAGGATACCCCCCCCCCCCCCCCCCCAAGCTCTCGATGCGCTAGCGTCAGGACTGTAGAGGCGCGGTGGCTGTAGCCTAGCCGCGGCGCGCTACCTTTGTTCTGCGTCTGTCTGTCTGTGTGACACTCTACGGTGAGATAGCAAACAGGGGGTACGGCCAATACCCCCCCCCCCACCCCCGACCCCATTCATTCACTCACTAATCATTTGTCGTCAGCATTGTGGGGGAAGTGGACTCATTGAGGAGGGAATGGGATGGGACGGCCTTGCTTTGTGCTTCACGCACAACAGGCCCTGTCCCTGTAGGCCTGGTCCCAGCATGTGTGGGTTTGCATCCGTGTGTCTCTGCATGAGTGTGGTTTCGTGTGTGTGTGTGTGTGTGTGTGTGTGTGTGTGTGTGTGTGTGTGTGTGTGTGTGTGTGTGTGTGTGTGTGTGTGTGTGTGTGTGTGTGTGTGTTCCTCCTCATTACAGCCACTAATTACACTCTCATTAATCTAATTAATATTCACTGATCTAGCTCCCACTTGTCAGAACATCAAAACAGGGAAGCGTACACTGATTAACACACACATGCACATACACTGCACAGGCCGCTTGTTCACACATGAACGTAGACACACACACACACACACCGATGCCGCCACATGTAGACAATGTACACAAACATAAAACTTATGATAGAAAATACAGGCTGGGAAAAACACACAAACGCAAGCAGCAACGAAGTAAAGACATTTCAAACAGAGAAATCTGGAGATAATCGACATTGTAAAGTCACACTCACATTCTCGCAGACCGAGACGCACACACGCTAACAAACGAACAACCCAACACGCACAGTAACACACACAGCAGAGTTGGGAGGACTCACCGCATCGCTCTCAGTGCAATCCTGTAGGCCAGCTCAGCATCATGAGGTAGAAGAGAGGTGAAGAGATAGCGGGCGAAGGTGTGCATGGGTACGCTCTCTCTGTGGACGATCTCCCCCAGGCCGGAGTAGGGACCACCTTCTCAACGCATTCACACACACATACATACACACACACACACGCGCGCGCGCACACACAGGAAGAAGATACAGGTTTTAACGATCAGCACAGACACGTGACACCACTTTATTAAGTAACACGACGGCTCTTCAAATAAACCCATGCGTTACCTCCGCCAGACCAATAAACATCAAAAAAGTTGAAATGGAAATAAACTTGCTGACATTCTGAATGTTTATTTTATGGGGTAGGGGGGGGGGATTAATTTAACTATAGAGGGATGTACTCCACACATCCGCTTTTTTTCATTTTAATTTCAGCCTCACAGCACTTTTAAAGTCAAAGCCACGTGGCACTGAACTCCCAGTGTGTGTTGAGAAGATCCATACGGCTGCGGATGTGCTGACTGGCTCCCCCGCTCCCCGGTGTCTCCGGAGGGATGTGTTAAAGCCCCACAGACTCGCCGCGCCTGAGACCACATCACACGTGTGCCCTGCTGACGTCCCCCCGGGCCCCCAGAGGCCGCTGAGCCTGCTGCTCTATTAGTCACCCAGCCAGAGGTGGGTGGTCGCCTTTGGGCTGAGACAGAGCTGGGGGTTAGGGTGGGGATGTGGAGGTTTTAAAAAGGCGGGGGGGAGAGGATGTGTCACACCCCCTCACCACCACCCCCACCACAACCATGGCCCACCTTTCACACAAATTCTTCACAAATATGAGTGTGTGTGTGTGTGTGTGTGTGTGTGTGTGTGTGTGTGTGTGTGTGTGTGTGTGTGTGTGTGTGTGTGTGTGTGTGTGTGTGTGTGTGTGTGTGTGTGTGTGTGTGTGTTAGTGCGTGTGTGTGTGCTTGCGCGTATGTGTACTGAAACAATATCCATGGCAGAGTGTAAAGAGCTCATTTTGGTCTGGCCCAGGTCATTTCAGCTTCTATTTGCGCCTCTAAATGAAAGGATAATAAACAGTGAGACAGAGTTCAGTGTATTTTTCCTGTTTCAGCAAGAATGTGTAGGCCTGGTGTGTGGGAGGAAGAGGGAGGAAGCTACGAGAGGGGTGAGAGAGTGAGATAGAAAGAGAGAGTCATTGAGTGCGGGCAAGAGGAAAGGGGTGGGACAGGAGAAGTTAATGAAAAGGGAGAAATAGGAGGGATGATGTCAATTTAAAATATGGGGGTACGTGTGTGTGTATGTATGTGTGTATGTATGTATGCATGCATGTATGTATGTATGTATGTATGTATGTATGCATGCATGCATGTATGTTTGTATGCGTGTGTGTGTGTGTGTGTGTGTGTGTGTGTGTGTGTGTGTGTGTGTGTGTGTGTGTGTGTGTGTGTGTGCGTGTGCCGGTTCGCTTACCCTCCAACAGAAAGACGGCCTGTTTGCGAAAGATTTTGACCAGCGAGTCATCCACTTCCACTTCCTGCAGCTTGGCCAATAGCTGCTCCTCGTTGCGACACACCTTCTCTTGGGCATACAGCCCATCAGGCATGACCCTCTGCTGGCCTAAACCAATCAGAGCTGTTTCCACTGCAAGCGCCACATATGATTCGCCGTCTCCGAGCAGTCTCTGCACGGGCATTCGCTGGAGTTCAGCACGACTCACTACACTGGAGCAGTCTGTAAGACAGAGGGGGTTGAAGAAGCGGGGATACACGAGAGGGGGAGAGAAGGAAGAGGCACTTAACATTGTAGTTGATATTGAGGATCCACTGTGTGCATCAGATGAAGTTGTCTGTACAGATCACCCTTCAAAAGTCAACGCTAATGCTTAATGCTCCTATTTCAATAGCCCATTAGAGCGAGAGAGAGAGAGAGAGAGAGAGAGAGAGAGAGAGAGAGAGAGAGAGAGAGAGAGAGAGAGAGAGAGAGAGACAAACACACAATCATGGGCAGAATGAAGACATTTGAGAGAAGGCACATGAATCTTATCAGATTGATTGATTCCATCAACTTCTTTTTGAAATCCTGCCAAAGCTGCAACTCAGTATACACATTCAACATAATTAAAGACTTTTTTTTAGACCAACAGCAAAACAAAATCTTTAGTTACCAAGACAGCCGTCTCATTAAAATCTGTGAATTAGTCAGAGCACTTTTTATTCCCGGAGAGCATTTATTTCTAAACCATGGACATCGTGCAGTGGTGTGTGTGTGTGCGTGTGTGAGCGTGCGTGTGCGTGTGGTGAGTGTATGCACCAGGTGTGATTCTTGTACCCGAGAGGTCCAGGCATGTGTTGGAGCCTTCCTCTCCTCCGCGTCCCGACTCCGTCAGGGTGCTGAACAGGGTGCCGATGGGGTCCAGGGGGTGACCCACCCACCCCTCCAGGTTAGTGGTGGAGGTGTGGCCTTTATGGAGCAGCTCTGGAACCACGAGGAGCAGAGAGACTATTTAAAAACAGCACACCCAATCACCATGGTCTGCAGTCCTACTGTGTTATAGCAGAGCGAGTCACGCCTTGTTTCCCGTTTCGTGATGGAGATGTTTTACCAAAGGAAACTAATTTGCCCGAATGGATAATGCTTACAACAGCAGGATTTTAACACGTGTATTTCTACGGTTGCCAGTCTACACTGTGTTGATTTTAAACCTTTACAGACACTATTTTACGCTTTACCACTGCTGGCCGAGTTAGTGTTCGCCAATGACACACTTACAGATCCCAGCCTCTAGCAACATGATTGGGTGAAGGAAAATATGAAGCAAAAGAATGCAAACTGCCTTTTTCACAAAGATTAATGCATTAAGAATCTGATTTATGAGACTACCCATCAACCCACCAATTAACCAAGTACACTGAAAACACTGAAAAATGCTGTGACTTGTGACGCGTAGGTGACATATGCCAGTTGAGCAATGTTTTGTCCTTGTTTTGTCTCTTTTTTCATTACAGTGTAAAGGGGTACTGAAAACACAATACCAGTACAAAAACACACACGGGTCGAAGAATACATACAAAGTTCCCTCAAACGCTGAAAAATAATAATAAATCGAATAAATGAAAACATATGCTTGTGTTATACTGTTCAGATTCAAGTATTGCCAGAGTGACATAAGAAGTTCAGAGTTAAAATGAGTCACCTTTCTTGTGCCTGCGGAAATGCTCCAGTTGCCTCTGCTGTTGCCGCCGCAATGTGTTTACCACGGCGATGGCCAAACGAAGTGCTTCTCTGGGGTAACCATGGGAACGCAGAGCATCCACCCTGGCGCAGGCGGTCGGCACATGTTCTACAAAGGAGGACATTAGGTAAGTCTCAAATCTCTCCCGTTTTTTATTTGACATTATGTTCAATCCACCCACATACAAACACACACACAAATACAGAACGGAACTGGATAGAA
>NC_044053.1:16858590-16863590 GCF_902167405.1 Gadus morhua
CGACCAGGAGAATGGGTTTACAGAATAACAGCTATGTTACCTGTCCTTTGTGTGAAAGAAAGTGAGTAATTTGGCCTTTTTTCTCCGGAAGTGAAAAAAACGAAAACCAAGCCTGTGAGAACAACCCAGAACATTCTGCCTCGTCAGGGGAGACAGCCGACGGAGCGACCTGCTTCTAAAGGAACTGTGAGAGCTGAACACGCACGCTCGCTTAGGAGGCAATTTGCAGCAACACGGCTGTGGTAATCATCACGGATAAATAAGTTGCTGACTCATTAGTTAAACGCCTCGGGCCTCGATTGGTCTGGAAAGGGAAGGTGTGAAGTGTGTGTGTGTGTGTGTGTGCGTGCGTGCGTGCGTGCGTGCGTGCGTGCGTGCGTGCGTGCGTGTGTGTGTGTGTGTGTGTGCGTGTGTGTGTGCGTGCTCGCGTGGCGGAGGTTGATGTGAGGTGAAGAGGTGCTTCTCCCCCCTCTCTCCCCCTCCTAGACTACATGACCTTGTGTGCGCACAAGAGGACCTCATGTCGGCCAAAACGTCGGCTCTGCCACAGAGATATGAGGCTTTATACATCAGACGTGTAACCCTAACACACACACACACACACACACACCCACCAGACCCTGACAGGAAGTGTCATTCCTCACGCTAACCACAGTGGACGCGGAGGGTTTATGGCGGAGGGAGTCCGAGGGTGTCGACGTAGAGTGAGTGAGGGGGGGGATAGAGGGTTGGGGAGTGGTCAAACTCACTCCCTTGTATTTAATATCACTTGACACGTGTCGTCCAGCATCCCTCAACCAACAGCCTCCCCTTCCCCCTGCCTTCCATGCCGTGCACCCCCCCCCCCCCCCCCCCCCCCCCCCCCCACCCCCACGGACGGGGGACGGGCACGCCGACGGTGGGAGAGACCACCTGCACGCTCACGCTAACCATCACTGACGCGACGGCGCTAGGCCCACCACACTGCCGATATCAAACAAAGCAGGAAAGAGGAGAGAGAGGGGAGGGGGAGGAAAAACAAATATGGGGAGACACCTGGTGCCGGGAACATGGAGCACGGACAGAGGGGGAGAAAACGAGGGGGGAGGAGGCGAAGGAGAGGAGGTGAAGGGGAAGATGGATTTTCAAGGATATCTCTCTCTCTCTCTCTCTCTCTCTGTCTCTCTCTCTCTCTCTGTGTCTCTCTCTCTCTCTCTGTCTCTCTCTCTCTCTCTCTCTGTCTCTCTCTCTGCCTCTCTCTCTCCCCCGAGCAGCGGTGGTCATTCCTGCTGCCTGCGGGCAGTTCCTGTAAATATTGACGTTGATGTTGGGGTCGCCCTCTCAAGGATGAACTCGGGAGCGAGGGGGATTAGATCCACTCTGTTCAACCTGGATGTGTGTGGAGAAAAGGGGGAGGAAAAATAAGACCCACTTGAGGGACGGAGAGGGCGGAGAAAATCTCTCTGGGAGGAGAAGCTGCAGCTACATTATGGGCTCTCTCTCTCTCTCTCCCCCTCCCTCCCCCTCTCTCCCTCCCTCCCTCCCTCCATCCCTCCCTCTATCCCTCCCTACCCAGCTGGGCTTGGGTTTCCACCGTCGGGCTAAAAGCAGTGAGCTGACATCAGAAGCGTCGGAGAGAGACCCCTTACTTCCCAGAAGGGTCTCATCTTTCAACTGAAAAGCTGCTCTCACGTTCGCTACTAGAGGAGGGGCTCCTCTCTCCGATGGGCGGGGACAGTGGAGGACCCTCCAGCCAGTCGCCAGGCGGGGTTTCTTTCTTAAGCATTGCCATGACAACAAATTTCGCCCAGTATAATTGTTAGATAAAAATGTGTGTGTGTGCATGTGTGTGTGTGTGTGTGTGTGTGTGTGTGTGTGTGTGTGTGTCTGTGTGTGTGTGTGTGTGTGTGTGTGTGTGTGTGTGTGTGTGTGTGTGTGTGTGTGTGTGTGTGTGTGTGTGTGTGTGTGTTTGTGTGTGTGTGGACTACACAGGAGCTTTAAAACAACTAATGAATTCAGTGAGTCATCAGTCAAGCATGCATGTGAGTGTGTGTGCAGTTTGCATGTGTGTGTGCACTTGCAGGTCAAAGCAGTTCCAGTGTGTTTGCAGTGAGGGTTCACAGCCGTCTGTAAATCTGTGGACAGTCTAAAAGAATATAATCACCACCCATTCAGCCAAGTATGAGCAACACTAACTCAATGCTGGGCACCACAGAGTTTGGGCAAAATCTTACGGATTTCCTTTGGCGCCACAGGAATAATTATCTCTATGTGCAATTATGTTGATTATGTCACTTTAGAGAAAAGGAAGGAAAAGAAAGACTGTGATCACACGTGGTGGACCCCAGGAAAACAAAAGCAAACGGCTTAATGGCTACTTCAGCTCCCTAGCATGGTTGCATAGTGAAGGTTCTCATTACGTTCATTTCACTTGCTAGATGAAGTGAAGACGATGGGGAGCGGGGGGGGGGGGGGGTGTAATGCAGCACCATAGCAACGGCCAAGGAGGGTAAGGGGTGTATGTATGCAGGCCCCCCTTTTCCTGTGGGCAAGGCAGCATCCACTACTGAAGTAGGTCAGTCAGATTTGCCCAAATTAGGTCAATAGCAGTCAATGGTGCCATCCTGGATAGGAGACATACAGGAGATAGCAAGGGAAAGTGAGAGAGAGAGTGCGAGGGAGAGTGAGAGTGAGAGTGAGAGTGCGAGAGAGAGAGAGAGAGAGAGAGAGAGTGAGAGTGCGAGAGAGAGAGAGAGAGAGAAAGATAATACAGGAGTCGATCCTAGCAGCTTACTTCAGCCCAGCTTTAACACTTGGCTAATTACTGTTGTATGCTAACACAAACCACGTAGGCATCCGCACACATACAAACAACCACGCACACACTTACACACACACACTCGCACACACAGACCCTGAGTGGGAGCACTCAACAGTGGCCCCTTAGTAGGGAAAACTTTAGAAGCTGTCAGCTTCTCTCTGCGCTGACTTCCGCATCAGACCCAGCGTGGTTCAAAAGGCAGCTCCTGATTAAAATGCCTTTGAAAAGCAGTTCGCCGCTGTTACACCGCTTAGCTCTGATTACTCAGGAACCCCATTCCCCCACCAGCGCACCCCATCCTGCTTCTTCCTTTGAGCGGTTGGAATGGTTACTTTTTTTTTGTCATGTGTCCCTATTCTCCCCGCCCCCCTCTTTCATTTTTGTTGTTATTCCTCTCCATTTGGAAGAACTCAAGCTAGGGAAAGTTGTTGTGTGATGTTGCCAATAAACGGATGTACGCAGGACAGCTTTGAAGTCTGCGGCGAGTGTTCATTTGCTTTCAGCGTCCCGCGTCTTGCAGTCAGCGAGGGAGCACAGCACTCCAAAGGAAACGCCACAGTGTTTACCCCTCCCCCCTACTCCTATTTCCTCTGCAGAAGATGACAGCAACACACACAAAGACACTCGCACTCACAACAAAGACAGCAACTACAGTCAAGTCTGTGTGGAAAAGGGCAAACCAGACCGACAGAAGGGAGGTTAGACGGACAGACGGAAGGAAAGACTGAATTGTAATCCACAAAGAGTGGTGTTCCAGAACATTATGGTGTGGCTTCAACTGGTGTAGGGCTCAGGTTTGCCACCCTGGGCCCCCTGGCTCGGCCCGTTGGCAAACAAAAGCGGGGGACGGTCGGGCACTCCTTTTGTTTGTGCCTACACAGGCAAGTCTACCGGCCCTCAAACCGTACAACTGTGGACGGCTCCCTGGGCATTCACGCTGTCCTCATGGCGAGCACTGAGGGGTCACATTCAGGGGGAGAAACAGGAAGGGAAAGAAGCCCTTACAGGTGCCTTCTGTTGGGCGACATCTGTTCTAGAGGAACAAGGCCGGATTCCGGGACCCAGGCCGAGTCATGCAAGCCCTAGAGCTCTGCTCTGACAGTCAGTGGCGGAAGAAGGAGGGTGGGGGTCAAAGACTCCCTTTCCCTGGAAAACAATCAAACTAAAGCCCCTGGCTTGTCTGCAGAGGAGTGACAAGGCCCAACTTCCTCTGCCGTTGCCTTCGTCCCATGCATTCCCCAACACCACCAGCGCCAGCACCACAACCACCTCCTCCGCTCTCCCCACCCCACCGCACATCAGTTGTCATATGCTTCACACTAGCTGGGAGTGAGTATCTGTCGGTGTGCGAGCGCGATGATGTGTTGCGCTCGGGCCCCGGAGCCTGTCGACGCCAGTTAAGGAGATGTAGGAGAGACGAGGAGGTGAGGAGACAAAGAGACACATGATGAGTCGGAAGAGCTTTTCAGAGAGCATCCAGCCAAACTGGCAAAATGTATTGGCTCAACAGTGGAGGGGCTGGGGGGAGAGAGAGAGAGAGAGAGAGAGAGAGAGAGAGAGAGAGAGAGAGAGAGAGAGAGAGAGAGAGAGAGAGAGAGAGAGAGAGAGAGAGAGAGAGAGAGAGAGAGAGAGATGGGAACAGGGGGCTGGTGGGGGAGGAGGGAAGGCGGGGTTTAGAGAATGAGGCAGGCCAGCAACGAGTTACAGTGACTGGCGCTACTGGCCAGGGAGAGGCGGGCCTGGCTGCAGCCGTTGGTGGGGAGCCAGAGAACTGAGCCGCTGCCAACCACAGAGAGGGAGCCGGTCCAGAGAAAGTTGGGACGCGACCAGGGGCTGCAGTCAGCGCGTGAGAGAGAGAGAGACGGAGACAGAGAGGAAGTGAATTAACAAGACCCAGTGAACGACAACACAAAAACAGAGAGGGGCGAAGAGAAAAAGCATGTGAGTGGGTGAGAGAAAGAAAGAAAAAAAGAGTTATTCAGCTCCGAACTGGGACGGAGCAGTGGGGGCGGGGGGGGGGGATTGAGATTCAGGCAGGGCTGCCTGGAACTGAGGCTGCTAGGCACGGCCAGAGCTAAGAGCCCCAGCCAGGAATAGAGGCCAAGGCTAGGGGAGAAGAGAGGAGGAGACAGGGAGGGAGGGCAGGGAGGGTGGACTGGGAATAGGAGGATGCTGTGGTTGAACTGGGGCTAGGGCCAGG